>NC_052507.1:49946106-50246106 GCF_014356525.2 Nilaparvata lugens
GAAAGGTGAACATGTTCTCAGGATAAACCCCATCTGTTGATTGGCCCTACTACACAAAAAGTATATATGTTTATTGAATGTAAAATCAGAGCTGTAAATCACACCCAGGTACTTAAAAGACTCTACCTCCTCGAACGGTATACCATCAATACTATAGATGCATCTGTGTGAAGCTACCTGCTGGGAAAATAATAAAGTTTTGCATTTAGCTATATTTATTCTAAGGCCATTATTCATACACCATACACTTAGTTTATCAACATCCATTTGTAGGCTAAGGCAGTCATCAGGGGTCAACATCGCTTTGTACAGCTTCACATCATCTGCATACATCAGACAGGATGAACCATCAAAGACAGCAGGGAGATCGTTAATGAATAGAAGGAAGAGGAGTGGTCCAAGGTTAGAACCCTGAGGCACCCCAGATGTACAGTTGAAAGTTCTAGACTTGAAATTATGTACTCTAACATACTGCACTCTTGAATTCAAATAGCTCTCAACAAGATTTGCCAGGCTTGTACAGAGACCAATCGACTTTAGTTTTTTAACTAATATTCTGTGATTGATTGAATCGAATGCCTTTGAGAGATCCGTATAAACAACATCAACCCGCCCCCCACCGTCAAGAACTCTGGATACCTCATTGCTGAACTCCATTAGATTAGTCACCGTAGAACGGCCTGAACACATTAGAGAAACGAATCAAGCAATTGAAGAAAAGGTTATCGAGAAAGTCAACGAGAATAGAGAACCATTGCCTGAAATTCCATCCGTTATCTTCGTTAAAAATATGCAGAAACAGAGTAAGACAAAGAACAAATATAACAAAAATAAAATCGAATTCGTGAACAGAGACCTTAAAACAGCTAAAATCATACCGAGACACCATAACACAAAATCTCAAATACACCTTTCCAAAATTAAAAGACCTAGAAAAATTATCAAAACTAATGACATCGAAAAACCTAAGACAGTGACAATCCTTTTACAGGTCCCTCTTCATCCTGTACGCAGCAGAATCAGGAACAGCAATAGACATTAGGAAATTAATATCAATTCTGGAATTGTACCAATTAACCTTGACAAAGCCAAACTTGTATATAACTCGCACGTTTTTGTACATAGTTATGATTTGAAATCAATGTATTCAGAAATACAAATATATGGGGAATATTGAGTGGTTTGTATTGTAGTTTTTTGTGCCTTTCTTTCAGGTTGTTGAACTGATCAAAATTGAACTGATTTTTTCCAATATGAACTTTAGTGATCCTTGTTTTTGATTGTTGAAGAATTTATTCATGCACAAAGTAAGCACCTAAATTTTGTGTTGCCATAAAAGATTTGCTAAATTGCTTCTTATTTATCCAAATTATTGCAGTCTTCTAGCATTTCCATAGTACTGGCTTGGATTTCGTAATGAAATTAATGCAAACGTATTTAGAAATGTATTTGAACCGTGCGACCCCACGATGTTTTAATTCGAAATTTGGCCGGGCGCTCCACGTGTTTTCTTGCTAATTGGAAAATTTGAGTGGAAGAGCGGCAGTTCTAATCGAGTCGTCACCGTGAGAAGATGTAGTCGCAGAACAAGTCTCGGTCTCTAATTTAGGCTTCGGCCTATACTTAGATGAAAAATCTCCTTATTATTTTGTATAAATAAGAAATATGTAGTCTGGAAAATAGTAGTTAAAATGTAAACGTAAGTGATTGTGAGTGATGTATTTGTTAAATGTCCGATTGAAATGAAATGAAATGAAAAAATTCTTTATCAGGCGGAGTTAGGACTTTTAAGTCCTCTCTACCACTCAACCTCAACATAACAAATGTAATTGAATAAAAGAAAATACAGTGTAACTTAATATATAAATATAAATACATTAAATTATATAGCTACAAAATAGAAACATAGTTGGAACAAAACAGTCAATCTGCATTTAGACTAAAAAATCAATTATATAATTCAAGAAACAATAGTAAAAAAATGAATTATTAATATAATCATTCACACAACATTCACACAGCCCACCAGACCAGTCCCAAGTCCAACCACACGCTACCCCCGCAGACTCGCCAACAAAATCCGCTTGACCTCCACCCCAAAGCGAGCACGCCCATCAATGGCCCGGACAGAAGCAGGAAGATTATTCCACAGCCTACAACCAGTGACAGTAAATGATCTCTCAAAAGTCGTCGTTCTATGAATGGGAAAAGCTAGCAGCAAGTTGCCATGCCTTGTTGCACGTTCACCGATCTCAGACAGGAATCTGAAGCTCTCAGACAGATAAGATGGAGATTTGGTTTTGATTATTGAGTGAAGCATAGTCAATATGTGCAAAGTACGAAGATCATTCAATTTTAGGAGAGATGGCTGTACATAAAAAGGTGTAACATGATCAAATCGTCTAGCATTGAAAATAAATCGAATACAATAGTTCTGTGTACGCTGCAGTCGGTTAGAGAGCTCAACAGTCATGTCGTTCATGACAGTGTCGCAGTAGCTGAAGTGAGGTAGCACAAGAGTCTTGACCAGCATGATCTTGATGTTGAGTGGAAGAAACAGGGCAAATCGTTTCAAGCTATGGATGCAAGCAAACACCATCTTACAAACAATCTCAACCTGATTGAGCCATGAGAGTGTTTTAGAGATAACAAGACCAAGGTTTTTAACACTCTCAGAATACTCCAACTCAATGCCATTCAGCCTCAACCTTGGAACATTCTGAGCTCTGAATCGGTTATGAGTCACAATGATACTCTGTGTCTTACCTTCATTCAATCTCAATGCATGATTATATGCCCAGCCACTAATAGCATCAATATCAATGCATGATTATATGCCCAGCCACTAATAGCATCAATATCAGAATTCATCTGCTCGACACATGCATCAGACTCACCTGCAGAAAAATGTTTATAGATCGTAAGATCATCAGCATACAGATGAAATTTGCAGTGTTTTATGCATTTCGCGATGTCATCGATGTAGAGAGAGAACAGAAGAGGCCCAAGAACAGAGCCTTGGGGGACTCCTCGGGTTACATTTCTCCATGAAGAGACCTCATTATTGGCCCTGACACACTGTTGGCGATTCGACAAGTAAGACTCGATCCATTTTACACAACCCTCTCCAAATCCAAGATTCCTTAATTTCAGAAGGAGGAGTGGATGATGAACACAGTCGAACGCCTTTGAAAAATCGAATAGTGTCATAATAGTACCCTGACTACTATCCATAGCTGACCTGATATCCTCAGTAACTTTGAGCAGAGCAGTGGTCGTACTGAGACGTGTGCGGAACCCAGACTGAAAGGTAGACAGAAGATGGAAACGTTCTAGAAAAACAGAAAACTGCTGATGAACAAGTTTCTCGAGACATTTAGACAGAGCTGGGAGAATACTGATAGGCCTCAGATCTGATAATGATTTAACTGAAGAGCATTTGGGCAGAGGTGAGACTAAGGCTGATTTCCAAATTGAGGGGAAAAAGGACGATTCCAAAGATTTGAAAATTATCGTAAGAATAGGCAAGGTGAAGGGAAGAGTATCTTTGATGAATTTGATAGGTATGCAATCAACTCCTACTGCATTGCTTGTCATTCCCATGATTATCCTCATTATAATTATCAGCTTCAGTCACAGGAGAAAAGGAGAGCTGCTGAGCAGGTGCTACATGAGGCGCCGCTCTTAGCCTGTTCAAGTGGTCATGAGCTCCAGACAGGTCAACAGGATTATCAGTAAAGTTATCATTGATATCATCTAAATTGAAAGGTATATTATGATGAACATGTGATTTTCCAATACCCAAGTTTTTCAATTTCGACCATACCGTTCTAGTACGCTGCTTGCCAGAAAGAGAGTGGTAATAGAACCTGACCTTGGCATTTCTAATCTCCTGCTGGATTTTGTTTCCAAGCCGCTTATACTCCGCCCAATCCACCACAGATTAAATTTATTGTAGCGTGAGTTAGCAAATTCTTGACTAAATATCAATCATGAATAATTGCGATAAAGTAGTAATTTGAGAAATATTATTTGAAAATAATTTTTTTTTATTTGTAAAAATTGGGAGAAGACAGTTTTGGGCTATGCCTGTTGTCTTCTTCCAATCATATTATATTTATTATAATTATGATCTGTAATTGCCAATGGAATAAATAAATAAATGTTGTAATATTGAAACAAGTAATTGAATAAATAACCGGATTGATTACAGTGAATATTATAATTCAATGTAACAGAATTTCAATGATGACTGATCATTGTATAATTCAACTAATAAATTAATATCAGTAGCATTTCTACAAAATCTTTTCTTTCACGTTCCTGGCTCGTGATAAGTTACTTGTTTCTAAAACAGGTGTTGTTAAACAATAGTGAAGATCTTGGCATTTGCATGAACGAATCCATCCAATGCTCCCAACCGTGGATTCAAATAATTTCAACAGTTGAGTGAAGATTTTTAAAGCAACTATTATTATATTATTCCCTTGTTACAAAATCGGGTCCTCTCATAAATAATTTCCCCCCTGGCTTCCCACCTGTTACAAATTATAGAATCATGATGAAGTCAGGTGTGGGGTAGTGTTGTTAATACCTCCACCCGTTACAATGAAGTCAGGTTTAGAGTTATTGGTTATAGATTCCACCTATAACATCCTATTACATTACTAAGATAAGGTCTCTCACTATTTTTGGAATAATATTAATATAAGTTCAAAAACCGATTTCGTTACAGAAGACAGTAGTAAATTAAGAGACTATTTGAAATTCATAAACCATACAAAGTCCGTTATTGAAGAAAAATTGGAAATATTTTTTTTTACAATGAAAACGTCAAACGCAATAAAAGAGGTTTAATAGTCTTGGATCTGTTTTAAAATTTATCACTGGTTATTTGGACTCATTTGACGAACAAAAATACGATAAGTTGATTCTCGAACTGTTTATTAATCAAGATAATTTAGCCAATCAAATTTCAAACCATCATTCAATCAGTCAAAACATTATTGTAGAATTCAATGAAACAATTAAACTTGTGAACCAAAACTTCAATGAATTGAAAGAGAAATTTTTGATAATCAATGATGATTTAAACGACTTCATAGAATTAGAAAAAAATAAAGATATTTTGAATCAATTACTTATAGCTTTTGCAAAGTAGGCGTTCTGCACCCTAGTATAATGTCTACTAAAGAATTATTCAATGAACTTGTAAACATTTCAAAATTCTATGATACGAAATTCCCATTGGGAATCAAGTATAATAAGATGTTAGAAATAGGAAAATTGATTAATGTATATTGTAAGCTAATTAAGAACGAAATCATTTTCTCGAATTTCCGATTGTAGAAGAAGTAACTTTTGATCTTTTTGAATTATTACCAGTGCCAAGTAAAGTAGATTCAAATTTTGTAACAATACTTCCACAAAACAAATATTTATTGAAATCTTCTCATAGTTCTAATACTTTAAAAATTGAAGGATTGTATAAAGAATGTAGATTGATAGGAGATAACGAATGCTATCTGTGCTCATCCGAAGCCATCTCCCATCAACAACTGCAATGTGAAGAGGCTATCATATCTACTGGTTCCACCGACAACTGTAAATTCACTGCCGTCCAAATTGAAGAGAACCTCATCAAATGGATTCCCGAAATACAACAATATTTGGCAGTCTTACCAAAATTGGAGACCTTTCACATCGGAACGAAAACCGAAACTACTGTGACAACACTTCAAGGAGTTTATTTCATCAATACAGCTGAAGGAAAAATTTACTATCCAGGAAAACCTCTGTTCCACTCTTCCAAACAAGAGGACATCCAAAATTTCTAGAAAACATCCAATTAGAACTTCAAGATCATCAAATTCCAGATTTCCAAATTAATTTGAAAAATTTAGACAACTTTAACCAATTTAAAAACATTCAAGTGTCTCCAGTTATCCGAGAATCATATTTAACCACCGACATCAATGTTTTCACAACGATTTTGTACATTGTGATTGTTCTTTGCGTGATTTTCACCGTGTACAAAAGAATCTCCAAAAGAGGACAGCAACCTTCTTCAAGAACTTCGCTACCAAACCCCGAAGTTCTCTTTGGGGAGGGAGGAGTTACATCGTGAGAATCTACAGCAGTCAGCAGTTTCTATACATTTTCTTGGAACTCTCCTGGAACTGTTGGAGCCAGCTCTCTCACGCATTGAGCGTCAGTCCTGCTTACAACATCGGAGCGAGAGGTACTCACATTATCAAAATTCACTTGTTTGAATTGTTTTATTCCAAATTTTGTGTTTTGTAAAAATAAAGATTTCTTTTTAAAAAGAAATCTTGCGAAACGCATTATTTAGCTTATATTAGCTGACGTTATTTCTTTCAATAACGGGTTGCCCTGCTTGACTGCAGTCGATAGAGCATGAGTAATAAATTATATAACCCTTGTTGTGGTTCTTAGAATATAAATTATACCAAATTCTTACTGGCTCGCCCAGGAGCTCCCGCAATTCTCTGCTCTTGCTGGTTACTGACGTCGGCTGCTCCAACAGTTCACAATTTCTGTGACTGATTTGTCGAAATTCGCAAGTATAGATGCGAGAATTTGCACTGCTACAACTTGAAGCTATAAATTTGATACTCTTCTGGTCGTATTTAATGGTACTGGATAACTTATATAAATCTCTGGAACGTATTATTTCCAAAGATTCGACTATCAACGCTGTATATCGCTGTCTTAACCAACTTATTCGGTGAAGAATATAGTCGGATGGTAATCTTATTGATACTCCAATATTGGTAACTCGATAGATGAAAATGAGATTGGTCATGCATGGAAGTAGGGAAACAAATAAAGGATACACCATGAAAATACAAGTATATTACACAAGAAATCAACGAATAAATAAATATAGATATGTGTAGAGCAACAAGCAAAAACAATAAAATAAGAACAAAATATATAACAAAAAAGAAAGTATCACAGATTTGCTCACTAGTTTTTTAGCACAAAACGTTACAATGTGCTTCTTAGATCA
Organism: Nilaparvata lugens; assembly: GCF_014356525.2. Lineage (NCBI taxonomy): Eukaryota > Metazoa > Arthropoda > Insecta > Hemiptera > Delphacidae > Nilaparvata > Nilaparvata lugens. Next base: position 49,953,140 of record NC_052507.1, read on the forward strand.
TTAACTATATGCATTCAGACTATGTAGCTCAGATATCGACTTGCTGCTGCTTGTCGATTAAAACTCAATCTTCTTTCCAAATTAATGAAAAATAATCAATTGATAAATCACAAATCTCCAATATTAAAATATATATATATATATATCTCAGTATATATCCCAGGGCTTGAAGTTCGGCCTCTGGTGGAATTAGATAAATCAATTCATCCAGTGAGCATATTTATATTACAATATTAAATTTAAATATTTCTTTCATCTGTGTATCCTTAGATATATGAATATGATACAGCTCTTAACTAGTAGAATACGTTTTTGTACTTTTTTATGGCTTGCGCAAGTTTTATATTGATTTCAATATTTATATAACCTTCCGACGAGCTAGCTTTTTATATTTTTGTTTCACTCGAAGCACTGAGGGCGCCCTAAATTCATATATTTCGATAATTTTCACTCACCTATCGTCCTGGATTCTCTGGTGGCCAGAAGTCGTCTTCTCCAAGGGAATAAATAAATATCTAAATGACTTATGCTTTAATACAGCATCACAAAGTCTTATACAAATTAATCAATGAATTCAAACTTTAAATCTTTCAACGTACAATTTAACAAAAAGGGACTTGTGCTCTACAAAAATTGGTGGCGTTCAATGGCGTCGTCTGGCAAGCAAGTGGGCTCTGATCCACCCCTATTTTCTACAATCATACTTCCGACTTCCAAATTTGCATATATTTAAATATTCAGTTACTACGCCATTAAAAAGATCAAATAGTTCATGCCAAACTGCTAAGTTATCACCTATATCTCAGGTATTATATTTTATAATTATGGGGACTACATCCGATACATGAACTGAGTAGTGAAAACTTATGAATTCTTATCATTTATATAAATATCTATGGTTAAATTTGAATCAGCTCGTTATTGCTGCCCATCAACTACTGCATTGATTTGTTCATCCAAAATTCATAAATGTATCCATGCGCCTACGGAATATACATACTTCCTCAATATTTTATGTGTTTTGTACATGCTCATTACATATAATACATTTTTATGAACTTTTTAAGTTGTTTTTCCATTTACAATGAGTTGCCATGTGGTTACCAAATCCTCCAGTTGAATGCTATTTATTTACAACAAAGTTTTGCCAAAGGTGTCTGGCTAGATTTCAAATTACACAGCTTGATTGATTATTAGGTTGCCGACCAGTGAGTATTATAGCCTAACCTCAAATTCCAAAATTTTATATAATACAACAAATAGCAAATAAAATTCTTTTCTATTTGGCTGTTCTAATTTTAGCCAGGAGACCCGTTTTTATCTAATCTTTCACTTGTTGCTAATGCACCTGGTGATAATAGAGCAGCTGTTTGCTCGAGACCTATGAAATCCTTTCATTTAGCGATTTCGCTTGCTTATCCAAATTCAATTCAGCACATAACGCCCCTGAATTTGAATTCAAAATATTTTGAGAATCAACAATGTTTTTAATACAAATTCTTCCTTTAACACATCAACCTAACCTAAAAATATCCACCAAAAACATTTTCAAAGCTCCACAACAATTCCCAGACTCCTTCTGCATATGCCCCCCTAAATCTCCATCAAGACAATAACAAATTCCTCCTTGTAAACATAAAAAATATCATAAATATAACATCTTAAATCCATTTCTTCCTTCTTCAACCATAATACAACATTTTCAAATCTGCCGCTCAGCAGTGATACCAACTTACTTTCCACCAACAAACATTTTGATTCTTATACAATAAATCTCTTCAAAAAATACTTTTGAGTAACAATTTTGGGCTCATACTTCATTTACAATTTTTGGGTCTCTTATTTTAATAATATTCTCTAGATACAGGTAAAATTTTCTTTTGCTATCCCTGGTTTTGGGCTTCATATGGTAACTGGTTTCATTTGAGGTTTTTTGGTAACAACGTGTCATGATAATAATATAAAACAGCTAATCAATTACTTATAGCTTTTGCAAAGTAGGCGTTCTGCACCCTAGTATAATGTCTACTAAAGAATTATTCAATGAACTTGTAAACATTTCAAAATTCTATGATACGAAATTCCCATTGGGAATCAAGTATAATAAGATGTTAGAAATAGGAAAATTGATTAATGTATATTGTAAGCTAATTAAGAACGAAATCATTTTCTCGAATTTCCGATTGTAGAAGAAGTAACTTTTGATCTTTTTGAATTATTACCAATGCCAAGTAAAGTAGAATCAAATTTTGTAACAATACTTCCACAAAACAAATATTTATTGAAATCTTCTCATAGTTCTAATACTTTAAAAATTGAAGGATTGTATAAAGAATGTAGATTGATAGGAGATAACGAATGCTATCTGTGCTCATCCGAAGCCATCTCCCATCAACAACTGCAATGTGAAGAGGCTATCATATCTACTGGTTCCACCGACAACTGTAAATTCACTGCCGTCCAAATTGAAGAGAACCTCATCAAATGGATTCCCGAAATACAACAATATTTGGCAGTCTTACCAAAATTGGAGACCTTTCACATCGGAACGAAAACCGAAACTACTGTGACAACACTTCAAGGAGTTTATTTCATCAATACAGCTGAAGGAAAAATTTACTATCCAGGAAAACCTCTGTTCCACTCTTCCCAAACAAGAGGACATCCAAAATTTCTAGAAAACATCCAATTAGAACTTCAAGATCATCAAATTCCTGATTTCCAAATTCATTTGAAAAATTTAGACAACTTTAACCAATTTAAAAAACATTCAAGTGTCTCCAGTTATCCGAGAATCATATTTAACCACCGACATCAATGTTTTCACAACGATTTTGTACATTGTGATTGTTCTTTGCGTGATTTTCACCATGTACAAAAGAATCTCCAAAAGAGGACAGCAACCTTCTTCAAGAACTTCGCTACCAAACCCCGAAGTTCTCTTTGGGGAGGGAGGAGTTACATCGTGAGAATCTACAGCAGTCAGCAGTTTCTATACATTTTCTTGGAACTCTCCTGGAACTGTTGGAGCCAGCTCTCTCACGCATTGAGCGTCAGTCCTGCTTACAACATCGGAGCGAGAGGTACTCACTTTATCAAAATTCACTTGTTTGAATTGTTTTATTTCAAATTTTGTGTTTTGTAAAAATAAAGATTTCTTTTTAAAAAGAAATCTTGCGAAACGCATTATTTAGCTTATATTAGCTGACGTTATTTCTTTCAATAACGGGTTGCCCTGCTTGACTGCAGTCGATAGAGCATGAGAAATAAATTATATAACCCTTGTTGTGGTTCTTAGAATATAAATTATACCAAATTCTTACTGGCTCGCCCAGGAGCTCCCGCAATTCTCTGCTCTTGCTGGTTACTGACGTCAGCTGCTCCAACAGTTCACAATTTCTGTGACTGATTTGTCGAAATTCGCAAGTATAGATGCGAGAATTTGCACTGCTACAACTTAAAGCTATAAATTTGATACTCTTCTGGTCGTATTTAATGGTACTGGATAACTTATATAAATCTCTGGAACGTATTATTTCCAAAGATTCGACTATCAACGCTGTATATCGCTGTCTTAACCAACTTATTCGGTGAAGAATATAGTCGGATGGTAATCTTATTGATACTCCAATATTGGTAACTCGATAGATGAAAATGAGATTGGTCATGCATGGAAGTAGGGAAACAAATAAAGGATACACCATGAAAATACAAGTATATTACACAAGAAATCAATGAATTCAAACTTTAAATCTTTCAACGTACAATTTAACAAAAAGGGACTTGTGCTCTACAAAAATTGGTGGCGTTCAATGGCGTCGTCTGGCAAGCAAGTGGGCTCTGATCCACCCCTATTTTCTACAATCATACTTCCGACTTCCAAATTTGCATATATTTAAATATTCAGTTACTACGCCATTAAAAAGATCAAATAGTTCATGCCAAACTGCTAAGTTATCACCTATATCTCAGGTATTATATTTTATAATTATGGGGACTACATCCGATACATGAACTGAGTAGTGAAAACTTATGAATTCTTATCATTTATATAAATATCTATGGTTAAATTTGAATCAGCTCGTTATTGCTGCCCATCAACTACTGCATTGATTTGTTCATCCAAAATTCATAAATGTATCCATGCGCCTACGGAATATACATACTTCCTCAATATTTTTATGTGTTTTGTACATGCTCATTACATATAATACATTTTTATGAACTTTTTAAGTTGTTTTTCCATTTACAATGAGTTGCCATGTGGTTACCAAATCCTCCAGTTGAATGCTATTTATTTACAACAAAGTTTTGCCAAAGGTGTCTGGCTAGATTTCAAATTACACAGCTTGATTGATTATTAGGTTGCCGACCAGTGAGTATTATAGCCTAACCTCAAATTCCAATATTTTATATAATACAACAAATAGCAAATAAAATTCTTTTCTATTTGGCTGTTCTAATTTTAGCCAGGAGACCCGTTATTATCTAATCTTTCACTTGTTGCTATCGCACCTGGCGATAATAGAGCAGCTGTTTGCTCGAGACCTATGAAATCCTTTCATTTAGCGATTTCGCTTGCTTATCCAAATTCAATTCAGCACATAACGCCCCTGAATTTGAATTCAAAATATTTTGAGAATCAACAATGTTTTTAATACAAATTCTTCCTTTAACACATCAACCTAACCTAAAAATATCCGCCAAAAACATTTTCAAAACTCCACAACAATTCGCAGACTCCTTCTGCATATGCCCCCCTAAATCTCCATCAAGACAATAACAAATTCCTCCTTGTAAACATAAAAAATATCATAAATATAACATCTTAAATCCATTTCTTCCTTCTCTAACCATAATACAACATTTTCAAATCTGCCGCTCAGCAGTGATACCAACTTACTTTCCACCAACAAACATTTTGATTCTTATACAATAAATCTCTTCAAAAAATACTTTTGAGTAACAATTTTGGGCTCATACTTCATTTACAATTTTTAGGTCTCTTATTTTAATAATATTCTCTAGATACAGGTAAAATTTTTCTTTTGCTATCCCTGGTTTTGGGCTTCATATGGTAACTGGTTTCATTTGAGGTTTTTTGGTAACAACGTGTCATGATAATAATATAAAACAGCTAAATAAATATATATAACATTAACTGGGATACCATAAATAACATAAAAAGTTTTTTGGGAACAATTTCTTTTCACAAACATATGTTTGATGGGGCTACATGCTTGATTTGGATGGCATTGGCGATCTACCTTCCTAGATTCATATTTCCTACGTCACAGTATATATCAGTATATATTATATAACAGCTATATCTAGCTGTTTACCCTGTTGTCAATGTCTGCAGTAGCAGAAGTCTTCGGGGTGATTTACAGCATTTATTTAGGATTTTCGTTAAATAATAATTATATATTAATCATCTTATTCTTCTTCCTTTTTGGGTGCAAAGAGAGACGACATTGGTAATCTAAACCATCAAATTAAAGTTTTTGAAGTGTCAGTAAACACTCACGGTAAAATATATGAATTTTTCGTCATAATATCTATCTGAAATTTCTGTACTGTAACCATGAATCACACCTTCCCATTCAAAAGAATGCAGCTGGAATCAAAATGATGGACCAAAATTTTGAAGCCACAGAGAAGTAGTTTTTTCAATTGAAATAGGATCAACAATCAAACCTATTATTTCTCTTTTAAAAAGAATTTCAAGCTGGTCCCATAATTTTGACCAACTCTGTGAAACGTGACCTTCTTATTGGTAGTATATTAGTACGTGAGATAGGTAGTTTATGATGAAATACTCACTACTATATTCTAATTCCTTGTTGTGGAATCGATCCCGTAACGTGCATCCCATGTTATGGATCAACATGGATCTCATTGTTGAAGTATAATAAGATTCATTTGAATACTGAATCTTCGATTTCTATGAGAGCTGTGTGAAAATTAAGATTATTCAAATGTAACTGAATGTAATTCAAACATCTCGACCTCGACCCCCTTATAAAAGTGCAACAACTGATAATTAAAATGATTGAGCAGAAGCTACCTCGTCTTCCATCAGACCAGCTCTACAATGACTTTGGTGTGATGGACGCAAGACAACTCTACTCCATAGAAATTATTTGCAGACTGCACAAGAACCCAGAAAGCTTTCAAAATAGAAACCACTGTCATAACACTAGAAATAGAAGCCTACTTATCACGAACTTGGCTAGGAAGGCAACATACCAACGACACTTCAACCACCTAGCACCAAAACTCCACAATTTACTTCCTGTACACATCAATATAATAGAAAACTCAAGAAAATTTAAATGCGCCGTTAAAAACTGGATCACAACAACTGGAAGACATCATATAGAAAACATAATTTCGAACAATATGTGAGCTCACTTACCCAATGTATTTGCACCCCACTCTAAATTCAATTGTATTACTACTACACCTGCTCTAGAACATGGGTTTCCCATAGTTGAGTAGGTTAATTTCCGAAAAAATGCATTTTATTTATATTTGTAGTAAATTTCATATATTGTATTTTTGAATATCATGTACATTTTATTGATTAGATTGTTCATTTGCATATTAATGGAAATAAAAGTTATCCGTATTTGTATTGTAATTACCAAAACTCCTCAAATCCATAACTCTTTTGAAATTTTAGAGGACTTCTTCTCCATACCTGTGAACAAAAGATAAAATAGAAATCAGTCAATATGTTGGTAGCATAGCACTTGATCGATAATAGCTGAGCTTTCTTAATGATCAATTCAAATTTCTGAAACATACTAGCAATTGCTGGAGTCTATAATTCGATGCATTCCACACTGTTAACCAATCAGAAGAGAGTAAACTGAGGCGAGAGTAAATCTGTCAACCAACAAGTGCTGCCATCTATTGTCGGAATTCAGAGTGGAGACATTTTAAACAGTTGACCAATGAGGAGAGAGTAGGCAGAGTCGTGAGTGAATTCATCATCCAACATTCGACTGATGGTAGAATTCTGCATTAGATTCATTTCAAATCTCAAGTTGTCAATAACAAGGAGTGAGTGGACAGAGTCTAGAGATTTCACAAGGATTGGTTATTGTCCCTATTGTTTTTGCTATTATAGTGACGTTCCGGTTATGATGACAGTGGAGAAAATGGAATCACAACATTGCCGATTCTCGGCCTTGCCACTGCCTTCTATGGTGGATAGCTAATACTGATATATCTGATCTGAAATCAACTGTTAATTATTATTTAAAATAATCAATTTCATTTTTTCAAGGAAATACTTTTTTCAATGATTAAATGACTATTTATCTTGATAAAGATAGAATATTCTATCTATTAATTATATCTCCACTGTATTTAAAAATCATCTAGCAACGTTGCGGAGCTAGAAAAGTATAGCGCTATCTGCTTTGTCAAATGAAAGACTAGAATAGCAAGACCAATGTTAATGCAATACTGTCATTATAAAGTGGGCCTCACTACATTTGTATTGTGTTCAGAGAGCAGCAGAAGTGAAAATACTAGAATTATATACCTCGATATTGAGTACTAGCATGTAACCCGTGTTTTGCACTGAGGAAAATTCGGATTTGTGAAATGCAATCTCCTTATGCCAAGGAAACATGAATAATTATGTATTATTTCGTTCAAAATTACGAATATAATTCCTTTAGAAGTTGAAAATTCACAGAAAAAAATGGGGTTAATTTGTCTCGAACCCGCAACATTTGATTGATCAACCACGCTCGATACCAAGCTGCGGAGTCACTTGGAGAAAGATCTGCTTTTACGTTACGTAAACTTTGAATAACAAATTGAATAAATTTGTTTCAATTATCAAATTGGAATCAATTCATCAATAGCAATGATATTAAGCTCATGTCTTCCCTCATTAAATTCAGAATATATATAGAACATTTCAAATTGATCTGTTCAGTATTTCACACGTGATGATGCGTCATTCGTGTTTCCTATCCCGTACGTACTTGAAACGATTCTTCTCTTTATTATTCCACAGATAGATCCAATATCTATGTAGACGATAAATAATGACTTTTTCCCAGAATATGAATTATTGGGAGCATTCTGAGGTCAGCTGTTCTCTGATATGAAACACCAATTGCAAGTCACAAATGCTCCCATTTTTCCCCCTGCAACGTTTTCCCCCTATAATTATAGTTTTTCTTTCTCTTTCGTAAAGAATCACATGAAAAATAGACAGTAAAATTTCTCACTCAATGACGATAAACAAATCCATAGAGATTTTCCCTGATTTCACCGCTTATTCCTATTCGATATCTGGTTTTACACACCTGGATGGCGGCGGCAGGCATGGAGGCGGCAGGCGTGGAGGCGGCAGGCAAGAGTGCTCACCCGACCATAACGGTCACAGAAGGGAAACTCTACTGGTGACGCAATCCCTTGTTTCCTGTCTCCCTACTCATTCACTATCATCGATTTCCACCTATGCTTTCCCTCTTCATCCCTCTTACACTACATTCCTCAACAATTGGAGCGTAATACTCGAGCTAACCTTCCCTCTCGCCCCCTGCCACTCACCCTTCGTCATCAACTCCTACCTCTTTCCCATCCAAAGTAAACCGGAAAGCGGAAGTCAACTATCCGCTTTACTGATTCAGAATCGCTACTCTATTGGTTCCGATCTGATTTGATCATCCCTGCACATGGACACACATTCAGATACCGGGCTGGATATTTCTAGTACAGTACTACCTAGTGTGTCTTCCCGCAAATTTTCCATGGAAGCTCCTCACATTTCAAGTCCAGGGATCATTGGAAAGAATTCTTGACTCTCTGGATGCTGTAAGTTCCTTTTTCCCAAACAAGGATATCTTAGTGAAATTCAATTGTGCAAAAATTCTCTCTCAGAATGTGTTGAGGCCATTTGAAATTGTACTCATTTGCTCATTGACTGCCAGATGGCAGGAGAGTTCTATAATTTTATAATATCCATTACTCATCAATTTATCGTTCGAGGCACTGGATAGTTTGCCAGTCAGTGTGGATATAGCTTTCGTACAGTTATGTACTCGCTCTCGAGGCTTTAAGATTCAGGAAATTCGTCCTGAATCTGCCTAAATATTCGTGTCGTTTAATATTATAGGAGATTCGGCCTATACATTTATTCGTGTACATAAATATTGTATTTTCGTTCTACATGAGAAGTTATTCACGTTTCGTATTAGTGAAAAGTGAATGCCAGAACTCAAATTCTAGTTTTGTTTTTATCAATAGTCAAGTCATAGTGCTATATATCCAGACAGTAAACTTCATCTTGGAACCGGGGAACAGTAAGGAACCAACTTTAACAATCGCATTTCGGATAAATCAGTTTGCATAATTTCACCTATCTTTTCCTCTCATCTATCCTATCCAACTGTCCACCTTTTACCTCTAATATAAGTAGGCAATTCGATTCGCAAAATGTTGGATTTGGGATTTGGTGAGTACCTTTTCTGATATTCTGTGTTCTATGCATGTGTTTTTTTCTGAATGGATATATTATTCAGCACAAAGATTTGATTCGTTTTATACAGTACAATTCAGAGCATTTAAAACTTTAGTTTGAAATATTTGAATTTAAAGAACCAGTATTTACGTACCAGAATGTTCAGTGATACCCACCAATCAAAATTATCCTCCAATCAGTATTAGCTAAGTATTGGATATTTCAAACTTAAAATATTCTCCAATTCGAGTTGATCGATTATAAACGAATTAATCTATATAAACTCTGCGGTCATGATTTAGAAATACAAATACTCACAAGGACATTTTTATATGTGTAGGACATTTTGATATGTGTATATGAACTCGTGAGTATAATGCTCCGCTTTGATATGACTATAACAAGGGAGTAACTAAGATGGACTGTTTTTTGAATATTTAAGAGAGTACAGGCGATTCCTCTACCATGAGGAAAGCTGTATAAAATAACCATATAGAAGAATCCATAAACTTCTGAGAATTTCAGCTTCAGAACGAATTTTGAGAGACATTTCTATATTGTAATAGACAATAATATTGTTTCTCAAAATCCTCCATTCAAGTTCAATACATGACTTGGATCACTGCAGCTCCAAAGACAATGTACCACAATGTAAAGATGATTTTATTGTGAAAATAACTTAATTGATCGAACTATTAAATTAAACTGAATCATAATTGTTATAATCGATTTCAGATTGATTTTAATCGATGAAACATTGTATTTGTATCATGAGTGAAGTATTTCGTGCGAAAATGTTGTTTGTATACAAAAACTTGCAGTCAATTGAGCTCAAGACATGATCAGTTAGCGAACATTCCATTATCATTCTTCGCAAAATGCAAATGTTCCGACCTTTCCAGCCGTGGAGCTGTCGTCACTTAACGTCTCTCTTTTCAAAGTAGGGAATAAATTGTTTGCCGCAAATTCCAGTGTATCATGCATGCTTTAAACGTGTTAGCTAGCATTAGAACATGTGGGGAACAGAAAGAAGAATTTGGTGATGCTTCCACAATTGATGACACTATTATTATTCATTCGCGAGCTATGAAAAAGGATTGTCGCGTCGCATTATAAACAAATCTCTCCCCTTTTGCGTTGAACAATGCGAATAAAACACAAAGGGCAGAAGATAGGAGGGAGAACGGATGTTGAGGAAAGAGAAAAAGCAGAGCAGAATATATTCATCACAAACCACAAACATCGCGAGAGAACAAACGTGATAAACGACTGAGTCTTGGATGCTGTTTCGCCTCCTTATTGGCTGTGGGCTGTGGGCTGTGGGCTGTGTGCCTCAAAGGGGAATTGATACATCATCGAATGGGGCAGGGTTGGCATAGGACACAGCTTTCCCAACACTCAAAAGCAATAGCATTTTCTGCTCTTTTCAGTACAGAGCAGTTTCAATTCAATCCCTACATCCATCTTCTTCCAACTCATCGCCATTTTCTATTTCTTTTTTTGTACACCTTCATTTTTGTATCACTTCATTCATATCATTTCCTCCGCTCATAACTATCTTCCATTCCTCTTCATCATCATGTATTCTCTTCTACATCCTCCTTTTTCTTATTGTTAATTCATCTCCGATCATCATCCTCATCCTCATACTCTTTTCTTCTGCAGCCTCATTTGTAATCAATTATCATCTGAATTTTTAATTTTCATATTTTCAATTCTCTTATTATTTTTTTCTCTTCTTCATAATTTTCTTCCCTCCTGCAGTATACATCCCCTCACATCTTTTTCTTCTACATTTTGCTCACCCATTGTTCATATTCTTAATAATTTATTCCCCGTATTTTTACGTTTCGCCATATTATCTTCCTCTCCCTTCTCTTTTTCTATCTGATATTTCCTTATCCGTATTTCGATACAATTACTCCACTTTTCCACTTTTCCTCCTATGGTTATTTTCCCTCATTTTATTCTTCTCCTCTACTACTTTTTGTTCGTTTCCTATTCTCCTTTTGTTTTTTCCGCTACCTTTATCTTCTTTCTCTTTTCACTCCAACTTTTTCTCTGTTATTATTACCCACTTTTCATCCTAATATTTATACTTATGTAAAATACGTTCTGTGCCTTCTCCTTCATTTCATCATCCTCCTTTCACCTCAACCCTGCAACATTATCATCAACATCATCTTGTTCTTCCTCTCCTCCTCCTTCTGCTACTTCTTCCTTTTCTCCTTCTTTTTATTAAACCTTCTCCTATTTTATCTTGAAGCGTATCCTCTCCTCTATTACATTGCACCTTGCATCTCTTCCTCTCCACTTCTCCTCTTTTTACATTCCCCCTTCATACCATTTTCTTCTCCTTCTCTGACCAATCTCGTCACTTCCACAACACACCCCGGAGCATCACCTTCGTCTTTCCTATTCTATCCGATAACGCGTCAAGTGATTTTCTCCTGTGAAAGTAAGCCAATCCACCCCACCCCCAGCCATCAGCCCTCAATGCACGGTGCCGTGATTTATTTTGGATTCTGCCAAGTCGAAACAGCATGGAGTTTATCGAATAAATGTCTCTCAGTTAGCACAACAATGGAAAGAAGAACGTGACGTGAGTTAGAGTGATATGTGTTTTACGTTTATGATATCCAAGACACATAACAAAGGTTTTTTGTTAGTAGAAGCAGTTTCTCGAAGATAGGAGATAGGCGAACGACACAATAATGTGGAAATAAATATTCAGGAATCTACTGATGTGTCACAATGTTGGATAGTATTCAAAATTATGAAACGTATCGCAGACAAAGAATGTTACATGAATACAGCAGTAGTCCAGGCAACGAATGCTGAGAAATAAATATATGAAGGGAAAAGTTTGGAACACAATTTTGATCACGTAGCTTTTTTAAGGATAGTAAGGGGGTGAACAATATCAAATGTCGTCACTCCCACCCCCTTTAATTTAGTGGGTGACATTTCCAATGCTGCAACAATTGATCATTCGACAATGAAATTTGAAGGAGGTGTCTGTTCCACAAATGTTGACTTTACAGCTTCATTCAGACTAGTAAGTAGGTAGATAGAGCAAAAGTGCGTATCTTTATCCTCCCTGTTGAAGGTGTGGAACCGCTGAGTTGACACTTGTTGCAATATTGAAAATGTCACCCACTACATTAAAGTTGCTGCTATAACGATGAAACGAGAACTTGGAATAGTGAAATAATACATTATTTTAAAAAGAATTCAATGGTCTACAAACCTACGATCAATTAATTCATACGATGAATTGTTGGAGAGTTATAAGCCCTGAAAGCGCATAAACTGGATAAAAACCTGTTATATTATTACACACCTTTAAGAGCGAATATCTCGAGAACTGTTAGAAATATCACAAAATTCCACTGAACAAAAAGTGTAGAGAATTTATCAAGCTTCATTTTGAAATAGTTATGTCGGTTCAACGCATTATTCTTAAGATATGGGCGAGGAAGCAAAAAAGTGAAAAATACAACTTTTAAACCACCCTCATCCCCTTAGCACATGAGCTAGGAATTTGGAATTTTGATATGTTCTCCTCCCTACTAGTTTCAACAAAGCTAAATAGCTGAAAAGTAAAAAATTGTGGTCAAAACATTCCCTCCGAATTCCTTTGTCAATTATTGGTTTATTGTTGCAAAACTGGAGTTTTCACACTCAACACTAAAGCTGCTGGCAAAGTTGTAGGGAAATGCGTAAACGTGTGAAATTATACATATAATTGAAGAGAATTTAATCCTACCAAGACCATAATCAGCATGAATTTTTCTCATCGATTCTTGAAAAGTTATAAAAGCAAAAGGAGAAAAAAGTTGGAGGGAAGAGTGTTTTCTTTCAAAAATGTTACACCTTCAAGAGCGGATATCTCGAAAACTAGAGAAGATATAAAAAGATTTTTCGGATGAATATTGTGGAAAATTATGTAAGCTTCAATTTTGTATATGACAGTTATTTCCATAAGATACACTGGTTTCGTGTTATATGCGAGAAACCAAAAAATGGTAACTTTGAAACACCTCCACCTACTTAGCACAAAGTTTAAAGGTGAGGACTTTTGATATGTTTACCTCCTCACTAACCTTAACAGAACGGTTAAGAATTGTCTTCCAGACTTTTCCCTCTGTACCCACTTCCGAGCATTCATCGACTGGACTTTAACCTATAGACAATATAACTTAGGAAAAGTTGTTGAATGAATATTGTAGAAAATTATTTAATTTTCAATTTTGTATATAACAGTTATGTCCGTAAGATACATAGTTTTCGAGTTACATGCGAGATACCAAAAAGTGGTATCTTTGAATCACCCCCACCCACTCGGCGCAGCGGGTGGGGGTGGGGACTTTTGATATGTTCACCTCCTTACTATTCTAAACAGAACTGCGGGGTCAAAAATTGTCTTCCAAACTTTACCCTCTATAACCTTTCCTTGACTGTACTATATAGCACTATAGGAATTCATATTAGACGTACCGTATGGGTTTGAATGTTTTGTGAAAATGATTAATTGTTGATTTGATGCTAAACTAAACATAATTTTTAAAATTCTATTGCACTGAATTCCGGAACAGAAGATGTCTTGATATGTTTTTTATTCCACTATTGTAATAATGAATCCAATAAATGACAAAATAAAATGAATGAGATATCTTTGTGAGAAATATTCTCCCTTCACACTCATTATTTCAGTAATCGTCTTCTTATGAGGTATTCTATTTTCTTAATCGCGAAGTTCAAGTCTGCACTCTCCTGAAAAGGTGACATCAATTTTCTCTTCAACCTGTCACAAATGACAAAATCATTTCGATGGCGGCAGCTGTAATTTCTGTCGTTAGAATAGCCTCCTATCCACCCATCCAGGGTGGCATTGATGTCATTCATTTTCCAAGATTTCCCCCAACAAAAGGGACAACGGTGTTGCTGAAGATGGGAAGTGCAAAAATGGCGGTGGAAATCTATTGATGGGGAGGGAGAATATAGATCGGAATGAAGCTTGGGACAATCCTGAGACGTTCAGAAGATTGTGTAATCCATTTATCATTGAGGCGAAGGAGGCCTTGGTGATAAAATATGTCCTGTGGAGTCCTCCACAGACAACTCATCTCGCTCCCTCCCTCTTCTTCTATCCCGCATTCTGGTTCACCTCAACATCGGAAGCAACGTCGAAGTAATTGATTGCCTGTCTTTATGACAAACTTGAATACAGTTGAAATCTGCTCTTCTTTTCAGATCAACTCTGTGTTTCAGAATTTAATTAATAACACCCGAGTTCCCCACTCTCTCACTCCCTCACTTAACCGCTCTCTCACTCTATCCCTCGTTCATCTTCATAGTAATAATCTGCCCGCTTCATCATAATCCTCTTACAATGGCTGCTCTGTCTCGCAAAGTATTTCTTCTGTTTGATTTTATCATTATCATCCACTTCTCCCTCTTTTTCGTCTTGTCATTAACCTTTGTTCTGGCCTGAGATTCACAAAGAAATCACAGGATTCCGGTCTTTCCCAAACTTTCGATCCCCTCTTCTTACTGATATCGTAGACATTCTCTTCTGCTCTGTATTTGATAGAGATTTCTTTACGTACCTGCTACCTTTGCATAGCTTCAGTCATTTCCTTCAATTATTATGCATTACCAGACCACCTAACGTCAAAATCTACATCCAATACTATTCTTATTTACAGATGGAATTTAATAGAGAATGCATTTATCCAAATGCTAATTAATATATAATTATTATTTAACGAAAATCCTAAATAAATGCTGTAAATCACCCCGAAGACTTCTGCTACTGCAGACATTGACAACAGGGTTAACAGCTAGATGGAAATTCGATGAGAACTACTATCCAAAAATTATTTGCCAGCCCGGGAAATAATTTTTATTATTTCATTTTATTATTCTAATTATTTCCCGGGCTGGCAAATAATTTTTGGATAGTAGTTCTTATCGAATTTCCATCAAGCTGTTAACCCTGTTGTCAATGTCTGCAGTAGCAGAAGTCTTCAGGGTGATTTACAGCATTTATTTAGGATTTTCGTTGAATAATAATTATAACATTCTTATTGAATGGGATGATGCATTCACGAATTGAGGAAATATTCTATAGAATCGTGATTATTATAAAAAAACTGATTGATCTTGATGAGAATATCCTTTGTAATATTATAGTAAAAAGAGTATTCATGAGAGAAACCCTATTGTTACGTTCACATTGCAATGAACAAATTTTGCTAATAACTAAAGTGGAGGGAGCAACTAATTACTTTGAAAAAGTCACGGCACACCTGAATTGAATTTATTAATAAGATCCATCAATACCATCATATATAATAAGGGATCTCTCCAATAGTGTTTCTTCATTATGAAAATCCCATACCTTTACATAACAACTGTGAGCTACGATCGTGCTTCATGAGATGGTCCATGTTCCTTTCACAGGTACTTGAGTATCAAATACTACGGTGAAGTTATGTATTCTGGCTTTTAATTATGTTATGACGCCTCCTTGATACCATGTGCTTATAAACAAACTAATTGTAGTTGTTGTCATTGTTTAGTATTGGTGAGCCACCCAGCACTGCATTCGAGTAATCTTGTTTTCTGGTTCCATGCTGCAGAGAGCTTGCGGAGTTCAGAAGAGCTTTAGAGTGCCGCTAGAAGCTACAGGTAATTATTTTGATCTGTTTCAGCCGAGGCTCGCAAGGCTCAGAGACTAGGAAATTTATGGAGATGTGAAGTAGTGGGATAAAGGGGAGAAGTAAAAAAGAGATGAGGTGGTATGAGTATGGTGACAGCGGGAGTTTGAGAGAAGAATTCAAAAGAAGAAGAATGGAGAATCCAGATTACAAGATATAGAAATGAGGAGAGAAGGAAGAATAATTTCATCTCGAGAGATACAGGAGGAAGATATGAGATTGAAACGATTCATGTTCATCATATATAATGGTGCATTTTGATACACCTTCAAAATTCATTTGTAAAGAAAATCAGCTGGGTCTCATTGAAAGAAACCAGAAAAATTATTATCAACTGTATTATCAATCGACTGAGATAGATAAGATAATAGAGACTCCAAATAATGTGATTATTGGCATGTGAACGAAAATAGAATTCATTTTTAAACCATGAAATCAAATAATAAAGACTCTAAATAATGTGATTATTGGCATTGGTACGGAAATAGAAATCATTTTTTAACCATTTAATGGAATAATAACAAAGAATTGAGGTTAGGTTAATTGGTAATAGTGCATGTCGGCAACATCAATGGCGGTTAAGCCGGACACTTAGAATTCTATCAGCTACCTTAGAACAGAATAATTGTATGAATACAGTATCCAATAAAACGAAGACAAAGGGGTTTTGTAAATTCTAGCATGCCAAATATGGGACATAAAACGTTTGAGAAAACACAAAAATATTTATTGTATAAATACCAATAAACAGAACATTTAAAAATCATGATAAAATAAGGGGAAGTAATATAGTTTAATGTGCGTAGTAATACAGGAGTACATTTGTACTAGAAAATATTGATGTACCAATCAGAGTCTAGTATTCAATAGGCGCTAAAAGTATATAATTCAAAATGCCACCACGTGGTATTTTTCAAATTTACAAAGATATGTTGTATTCTGGGAAGAGATAGATGAGATTTTATGTACCATACCTTCCACTGAATATACGTATGTCTGTGGAGACCTGAATGGACATGTAGGACAGACCACAACAAACTATAACATGATACATGGTAATTACGGATATGGAAATGTTAATACAGAACGCGAGAAAATTCTTGAGTTTGCATCGACACACAATCAAGTATTTATTAATACTTTTTCCACTAAGCAGCAGGAGCACCTTATTACTTACAGAAGTGGAAATGTGGCATCGCAGATTGACTTCATAATGACCAATAGAGAAAAGTTGAAAACATGTAGAGACTGCAAAGTCATACCAGGAGAGCCTCTCACCTCCCAGCACCGAATCCTAGTGGCAGAATTTATCATGCCAGGCCAATTCAAGGCCATAAAGGTCAGGACTCCAAAGATACGCTGGCAGAAGCTTAAAAGTGATGAGGGTAGGGATTTTTCTCTAAAAATGGACCACTACATTCAATCAAAGACGCAGTTTGAAGAAGTATAAGAAGATGCCATATGGAGCGAAGTACAAGAATTCTGTCTTCATACAGTAAGAAAGTGTCTGGGAGTTTCTAAAGGAGCTTTACAGAGTGGCAAGGATACCAGATGGTGGAAGCCAGAGATTGATAATATTCAGACAAGAGAAAAAGCTTCTTTTTAAAAGGTGGCAAGGCAGCAAGACACAAGAAGATAGAGAAAAATGTAAGCTCGAGTATAAACTGGCCAAGAAAGCTGCAAAAAGGCTGTTGCACAGGCAAAGGCCGCTTCAGAGCAAGATTTTTACACAAAAATTGAGACCACCAAAGATTCAAAATTAATATTCAAGATAGCCATGCAAAGGCACAACAACTGTCATGACATAAAAACGGTCAAATTTATAAAGAACTAGCAGAAACCCGTGCTCCGCAAGGATCTTTTTTAAAAATTGACATAATGAAATTTTGAAGAATTAAAAATAGGCCTATAACCATCCTTGGAATCAATATGCAAAATTTCAAGTTAATTAGTCCAGTAGTTCAGACATGATGATGCGTCAAACATAATTTTCCTATCCCGTACGTGTATAAGACAACTCTTCAATTTATTATAGATACGGTATAGTTAACGACTACAAGAGATATGACTGTGGAACAGAATAGTGGTGAAACTATGATAGCGCCAGAAGTGTCTCAAACACAATAGTAGATACTACATGAACTTTTTGAAAACAAAAATGTTAAAACAACAGAACTGAAAGTTGTCAACCTTATCATTCTACCTCCATTTAGAAAGGCTCTTGTTCAAACCGAATGTAAATCTATATACAGTATATAAAAATGAATGTCTGTTTGAGTGTTTGTTTGTTCCCTATAGACTTGAAAACTACTTCACATAACGGCATCAAACATTGGGAATATGTTGTGTGAATATTGGGGATGGTTTCTGAACAGAAATTTGAAAAGGGAGGCTAATAATAATTATTTATTAATCCATTTTATAGACCTATATTTTAAAAATTGTCGGTCGAGCGGCTACCGAAGAACGGAAAGATGATCATGATTCAAGATCGTATTGTGCTAATATGATTTAGCATCTAAAGTTACCAGCTGTAATAAACATGTAACCCTGTGATAAATTGTGTATCCTATGGTATCAAAACGATAGTTTGGAGTTGAAGTGTAGTTGATTGGTTCCAGCTGTAGATAATAGTTCCTTAGAAGACCTATACAAACAATTATCTCTCCCCTATAATTGAGAAACTGGAAAATGTTGGAAAAAATATTCACCTGCGAGAGAGAGTTGTTCATATTGTATTTATCAATTACTGAAGAATGACAGAATAATTTACAATTTTCATGAATTCATCCTAAAATGGGAGATGGAAAGAATATGGAATTTAGTGTGATTCATCGTAAATCGCATATTTCCTGGACCATGTGTTGACAATCAACAACTACAAGAACATTGAATTAATCGTTGAAACACTGATTTAACCTATCCATTTTTCTTCTAATTCAACACTTTACTGATCGATATTACTACCAATTGATTGAGAAGAATATGTTTTCGGAATAATGAATGCTTCATGACTAAGCACATAGGAAGTCCGTATTGAGATGTAGATGGAAATATTGATTGTCAGATAAATTTCATGATTCACCAAATAAAGTCAAGTGTGACATGAGATACATTAACTTTTTGGCGGTACGAAGTTTGCCGGGTAAGCTAGTATTTTCTAATTTAAATGAAATGAATTCTGAAGAGAATAATGCATGTTGAATGATGAATTTAAATATTGAAATATTGTTGACCAAGAACTCAGTACATCGACAATTCATTCAACTAATTCTGTAGGTACGGTACTGATTTAAGGTACAAATATAACCATTTGTCTTCTTCATTGATAATCAATTTCATCAACTAATCATAAACTGACTGAAAAAAAGTTCTTCAATTTCCATGAATTTAATTAATAGAATTATATTAATCTAAAGTGTAGGTCATATTTGAATTCACAAAGAGTTCGATTCTTGTTGGCAAGAAAAATGTTATTCAACGCAGAAATCATTGTTATTTAACTAAAATATAGGATAAGTTGAATAGTTTCCCTTTCAGGGGCAGTTTTGACAACCAACAAAACTCATTCTTCATTTGAGGGAATATCGAAAATGTGCATGGAATCTTATTTTTTGTTCAGCTTGCCATAATACCCCTAATTTCAATATTAAAATTTTCGACTGACTGTACAGTGAGTGAATCATTCTATCATGGCTCGAATAATTTTGAAATTATAATTAAATAAAAATGGTACAGAATAATTAACTCATGTGAATATCAACACCTTTATTTAAAGACATATTAACCGCATGCGTTTTCATATTGCCGATACAGCATTGCTAAAACTGTAGACGTTTATTTAGCAGTTTAAAAAAACTGCTCTAGCTGAAAAATTAATAATCCATGTCACGTCTAATATTGCATCAGGAAAACAAAGTTCAAAACTATGGTTTTCCTAAACATGTTTTTTAGATAATTTCTTTGATGCAGCTGTTTCACATTCGCCAAATTATTATAGTTTATGAAAAAAAATATTGATTACCAAAACAATACTATTATTATATTAATAATAATAATCAATTATCAAAACAATACTATTATTATATTAATAATAATAATATTATTATAACATATTCATCAATTATTATCAGAAAAATATTATTGAGGTTAAGTGGAATCAGGTAGAAAGCAATAATAGAACAGAATGATGTTCTTTCTTGAATTTCTATCATATGATTCTGTTATTTCCAATGATTAAACCATATGTTAGAATATCTCATGTCAATCAATAAATTATCTCAGTTCCATATGGCGTTCACCTTACAATGTTCATAAGCTTACTTAATAGGATCCTTTTTCATCCTTTGAAACCCTTAGAGACAAAATATCTCGAAATCCGTTCTTAGTGCGCATCTAGCATGTTTGAAGAATATTTGTGCAAATTTTTAAGCCTGTAGGACAATTAGTTTGAGCTGTAGTGTGATTTTACATCAAAATTTTTGAAAAATGCCCTCTCCTGAACCCCCCTGTGCTCCTGATCGAAATTTTCCTGCAAAGATCTAATTTTTTCTCGTAGCTAAACAAAAAAGTTCCTTATGACTTTGCTGTGCAATGAGCGGTTAAAAAGTACAAAATTTTGGGGGGGCCAGCTCCCTCAGGGGGGCAAATTTCTGAAAATCCTTTCTCAGTGGATGTTTTCAGGCTACCATGAACAATTATTGTGCAAAATTTCAAGTTTTTAGGCTCAGTAGTTTGGGCTGTGGTGTGATTTCAGTCTCTCAGGGCTTAGCCTTTTATAGATATAGAGATGAGGAAGGTCAGCTCCTCACCAAAGATGAGGACATAAGAAAAAGGTGGAAAGAATATCATTGTCATCTCCTCAATGAAGAATTTCCAATTGAGACACTGCAATCTGAACTGCCGACAATGGGACCAATTCCATCCATTTCAAAGAAGGAGGAGGTAAGAGTGGCCCTCCATGAAATGGCCACAAATAAAGCTGTGGGACCAGATGAGATACCAGTGGAAGTGTGGAAAGAGCTGAATGACACAGGGGTGAAATTTATTGCTGGGGTCTTCAATGCGGTGCTCAGTGAAGGAATTCCAGTGGAATGGAGGAGAAGCTACATTGTACTATTCTATAAGAACAAAGGAGACGTTCGTTTATGTAAAAACTTCAGAGCAGTTAAACTCATCTCTCATACATTGAAAATTTGGGAAAGAGTGATCAACAGATGCCTGCTTGGAGTTAAAACTGTGACAGAGAATCAGGCGGCTTTGTAAGTGGTAGGTCTACTACTGATGAAGTACACTCGGTTGGAATCCTGATAGAAAATCAGGAAAGTCCGGGTGGCATCAGTCTATGAGAAGATAATGGAAGGAAGATTACGCTGGTATGGACATGTGAATAGACGTTCACCCAATCATATGACAAGGAAAGTACTTGATATGGAGACACAGCCGAGGGGCAGAGGCAGACCCCGTCTCACATGGCTAGGTTTAGTTCATAAAAATATGAAGCAGTTGGACCTGACAAATCAGACGACCCAGGATAGTTCGAACTGGAGACTTAGATCGAGGAGAGCCGACCCCAAATAATGAGAAAAAGGCAAGGAGGAAGAAGGCAAAGGTATGTTGTTATTTGTAAAATTTATACATAAGTGTGGTTTGCATGTGAGCGAGTTCGAATGTAAAAAATATTTGTTTATTTTAAAATAAGCTGTCTTCATCACGAACTATTTACTGGAGCCAAATTACGTCATAAGGATCTGGTGAAATCCACCAATCGCAGCACTTATTTAAATAAGATGAAAATTTGGAAAGAGGAAGTATCGTCGAAAAAGAAGAAAGGAGAGATTCTGACTTGCTGGCTAGAGGCCACCAGAGTCACCAGCCAAACTTGAGAGCAGTAGACTGAACCCTTGTTAAAATGTTTTATGCCAAATTTTAAATTTAAATTTCATTTATTATCAAATTATTATAACTCAGTGAAGTCGTTATATGACATGAGTTTATAAATTAAATATTAACCCACTGAAGAAGACGACATCAGCCCACCGGACTAATAAGGCACGGGACACACGAGGCGGAAACATGCCACATTTTTAAATTTGGGAAAATCTTCGCACGTGAGTTGTAATTTTTAGAGGGCCCTCATTGCTTCGAATTTATGAACATAATAAAGCTAGCTCGTCGAAAGTTACATTTGAAAATCAAGCTTGATTACTTGCACATTTAGTTAAGAATAAGGGAAGTCTTAGTACGAACTCGAATGAGAATTAAAGAACTATGTAGCCACATAACTATTATATATAGGTACTTTGAACTATTCTATAGGTTCATATCATTATTTTTGATATTATTATTGCATGAAGGCAATTAAAAGAAGGCTCAATGTTTCAAAGATATTTTATTTTATCTAAGTTCCACTGTACGCCGAACTCAAGCCCTGATATCTATGAATATTTAATATTTGATATATTATAGGAATCTAGAATTATAGATTTATTCGACAAGCAAAAGCAAATCGAGAAATTGAGCCTATATAATTATATATATTGTATGCTAATAATAAAATACAAGATTTATTATTTGATACAAACAATCCTAGTGAAATTTAAGTGAGCTACCACTGTGATATTTTCTTTCAAATAAATATATTCTCATATTGCTCTATATTTATTCATGTTATTTTGTTTTGTTTAATGGTGTACCTTCCATTTATAACCCTACCTTTATTCATGACCTATCTGGCATTAGCACATCATTTCATATTGACGTAATAATAAAAGTATCATCCAACTTTATTCTTCACCGAATGTGTTGGATGCATCAGCGATATGCAGCATTGATCGTTGAATCTCCAGAAATATTACGTTCTCAAGATTTATCTTAATGGTTTCACATAATTACTGAAATCGAGTTGACTGAAACACAGGGTCATAGAATTAAGTTGAAGCAGTACTACGAATCAATAGAAATTATAAGGGATTCTGATAGGGTGTCACCTTTGATCCCACTCGATATTATCTCACATTGCTGACCCCTTTGTCAGATGGAAGCGAGTTGGATTGGTGTCGATGCTACATTGTCTTGCACAATGTTTAGATTCCTTGTATATATTTATCACTTCAGCATCTATAATTGCAGAATCATTCAGAGCAACCGTAAGAATTGCAGACCGACAAAACGGCAGCAGATTGCAGCAACTGTGAGCAGAATTTTACGTGAGCTCTCTGAAGAGCTGGTAAGAACACTGTGGTACTCTTATTCCAGCAGGAGTGAACGTAAAAATTCTTTGATCTCATTTGCTCTATCGATTATAGCCAGCTGGGCATATGTATACCCCTCAATGACGTCATAGTTACGATAGGATAGGTGTGACGTCATTTACGCGTGACGTCATTCATGGGCGATCTGTACATAGTGGGCGATCTCCGCATACGACACCGGCATTACTCTTCACCTTTCACAATCATAGTTTCCTCCCTACAAGTTTGATGTGTCATTTTTTAGTCTTCGCAATATTCGATCTTCTAGAGCCTAGAGTCTTCACTATCTCCTACTTTTTTACTTCATAATATGTGTAATGTCCCTTTTGGGTATACATATGCCCAGCTGGCTATAATCGATAGAGCAAATGAGATCAAAGAATTTTTACGTTCACTCCTGCTGGAATAAGAGTACCACAGTGTTCTTACCAGCTCTTCAGAGTGTCGTATGCGGAGATCGCCCACTATGTACAGATCGCCCATGAATGACGTCACGCGTAAATGACGTCACACCTATCCTATCGTAACTATGACGTCATTGAGGGGTATTTCTCTCCCCACAACTCCGCTCCCTCCGCTTACTCGATACCCTTTTTCTCTCTCGACACCATGCTCAAACCTCACTCTCACTCATTCTCTCTCATAGAAGACTCTGCTCTGTCAAAGTTTCTTCCTCTCAATCATAATATACATTCCCTCTTTCTCACACACGTGCTCCCCTCCCACCGCTCGCTCAGTACAATCGTTCTCTCTCGACATTCACTCTCAATCGTTCTCTCTCATAGAACACCATACACATTAGTAATATTATAAGGAAAAAATAATAATTCCGCGCGCGCGCGCGCGCGCGTACCTGATGCTCTGTCAATGTATCTTTCAATCAATCCTATACATTCCTTCTTGCTCACACAAGCACACACGTCTATACAGTACTTCTCTCTCACACTCTTGTTCACCTACTCTCCCTTACTATTCACTTGACATAAATAAATAATTTTTTTTATAGAACAACTTTCATTATAGAACAAGAGCTTATATTTATTATGTGTTCCAACGCTGGTGAACAGTGAGTAAATACTGATTATACAGATATAATCGATTATATCTGGCTAATTAGGAATGTTATTGAATAATGACTATCATGTCGTTATTACATCTATATTGATAAACTGTATTGGAAATTGGAATTTCAGTACCTACATAAATCAAATTCTTTTTATTTTTCTCTCTACAAATCTACGCTTTGCGATTCTTCTAGAATAATAATTAAACAATATTATTTTTATATATTATTATACTATTTAATAATAAGTAAACAATATTATAAGCTACAACAGTTATTTTATTTACTCACTGTTCACCAGCGTTGGAATACATAATAAATATAATCCAAAATAATCTAAAATGATAGAATCTAAATTTTTGTCTTCGAATGGATTTCAGTTTTTTTGTGCCATATACAGAAGTCCAGTTTATTATCACCAATAAACCTTGAATAATTATGCTGCTTGAACTAGACTCATAGAATAATTATAATCATGAATATAAATAATACCAGCAGTTAAACCATACTCCGCAAGGGTATTTTTAAAGCACTGAATAGTGGTTCAGATTGAATTTAGGTTTTGATATTGAACATATTCAATTGTAAATATTGACAATCAATAATAAAACGATTCGATTGGCTCTTTCATCCTCTTTGTATCACAGAATAAATAAATTTGTTTTTATTACTCATTAATTAACAAACATGATGTAGGTAGGCATAAAATATAATCTTCCTCAGTAAATCAAGAATCATCGTACAAAATTTCAAGTGAATCAGTTGAGTAGTTCTCACGCGAATGCCTCATTCGCGAATTTCCCATCCCATATGTGTGTAAGCCAATTCTATACTTTATAATATTATAGAATTACTATTACTATATCTTTCTTAATGAATTAATTTCTACTGGATGTTATGATATTTTTTAACTAGAAATAAATTCATTCATTTATTTATCGTCTATTTTCTGTTTATCAATGTTCTATATGCATTTTAAACATCATTCTAGAATGATATTATCATGCTTTATATTGAATATATTGATGCTACAAAATAACACCAAAGGTACAGGCTTCCTAACGCTCTGTGAACTTGTAGTGCACAGGTGTCGAAATATTTTAGAAAAATTGAAAAGAAACTTCAAACTTCACGTTGTCAGAATATGTTGTGAAGCTTTAACTTTGTACAAGCATAGTCTTTTCAATAAAACGCATTCAAAAATGCGTCCAAAATTTGGAAAAATGTTATTATAAACTATGAAGCTTGGTTTGATAATGAGTGTTGGAAAGCCAGAAGCAAGGTTTTATCTCTTTTAAATTTGTATCACCGTATCGATAATGATTGCACTAGAAAATTGTACTTATATGAGAGAAATAAATTTAAAAAAATATGTTACGAGAAACGTAAAAGCTATGAGAAGACTAATAAATTCAATTTCTGCCGCACAAAACTCTAGGGACTTTTGGCAAGCACTGAATAAATTTAAATTAAGGAATAATATTGTAAATAACGCCATAACTCCTCAAGACTGGGTAAACTATTTCCAACACATCTTGAGTCCCGAAATGTTAGCTTTACCTCATTTCTATGCTGAACCTTACATAGTTGACAATAGATTAGATAGAGATTTTAGTAGGGAAGAGCTGAGTAGAGTTTTAAAATTAGTAAAAAATAATAAAGCGCCTGGTGAAGATCAGATCCCATTCGAGTATTATAAAAATGCACCTGATAACTTTCTAAACAAATTGCTGAATGTCTACAATTCTATATTTACATCAGGTAGAGTCCCACATAGCTTTAAGTCGTCAATATTTTTTCCCCTTTTCAAGAAGGGTGAGTGCGATGTAGTAGCTAATTTCAGAGGCATTAGCTTTTTATCAACATTTTTCAAAATATTTGCAGTGTTAATTCTTAATAGACTCAACTGCTGGATGGAGGAAGATGAAATCTTGAACAAGTTTCAGGCTGGCTTTCGTAAGGGGTACTCGACCATTGATAATATATTCGCCCTAACATCCATCATTAGTCTGCGGCTGGCTGAAAAAAGGGGTAAACTATATTGCTTTTTTGTGGATTACTCTGCCGTGTTCGACTCAATTGATAGGAATGCACTATTTTATAAGCTTAGTCTCTTAGGTCTCTCAACAAGGACATTGAATATTTTGAAGGCATTGAATGAAGGCACAACTTCTAGTGTATGGTGTACTGCCAATGGGGGTCTCTCCCAACGTTTTGAAACGAAGTCAGGCTTGAGGCAAGGTTGTTTGTTGAGCCCGTTGCTTTTTTCCCTATTCATGAATGACTTACATGATGAATTAGGGGAAGGATTTATAATAGGTGGTAAGAGGATTAGGGTTTTATTGTATGCCGATGACATAGCTTTGATTTTGGACTCGCCAGTGGGACTCCAGTACATGATAAACAATTTAGAGCGTTACTGTGAAGGTGGAATTTAAGAGTTAATTTAGATAAGTCAAAAGTAATGGTTTTTAGGAACGGGGGAAAAATGGCTAGGAGCGAGAAATGGACATATAAAAATGAGCAGATAGAGTGTGTCAACAGGTATAAATATCTGGGGGTAGTTCTAACTCCAACCTTGAATTTTGAAGCTCAAGTGAGTGATAAATTAGACAAGGCAAAATTAGCATTGAATGTGGCATGGAAAGGTATTTTAAATAGTAGTAGTGTAGATTTTTCAGCCAAATGTAAGTTGTTCAAAGCTTGTGCAAGGGCGATCTTGTGTTACGGAGCACAGGTGTGGGGTTTTAGACAATATGATAGTGTAGAAAAGCTGCAGCGCCTTTTCATCAAGAAGATTTTTGCACTTCCAATAAATACACCAAATTATATGTTGTTTATTGAAACTCAACTAACACCTCTATTCGAATATTGCCTTAGACTCCATTACAATTATATTCTAAGAGTTATGAAAATGAAAGATGAAAGGCTCCCTAAATTCCTGGCTCAACAAGTTATTCAAAAGAAGTGTTTCTGGTTCAAAGAGTGGAAGAAATTAAGTAATCAAATTGGTATAAATTATGAGTACGAAGTTAATTGGGATGACTCATTTAAAAAAATAATCACAGGTTTGAACAATATGCATAGGGAAATTTTTTTGCCGGATGCTCAAGATGGGCGTTTCCACACATGGTACAAAACTCTCAATTGGAACTGGGTGACAAAAATTATAATTATGAAATGTGGGTCATGAGGTGGATACTTAAAGCAAGGGGTGAACTGATCCATTTAAACTACAAGCCATGGGTTGCTGATGGGAATTATGTTTGCTCCATGTGTAATCTGAAAGAAATTGAGGATATTTATCATTTCATAGCTCGATGTCCTTGTTTAAGAGAATGGAGAAGAAAATGGTTTGGAATTGGGGAGCTATCAAGGGATGATTTCGTTTCTTTTATGAATGGAAGAGATTGGGTAGGGTTGGCCTCCTACTGTAGAGATGCCTGGCGTTGTAGGCGATTACTTACACAGGAGTTTAACTGGTAACTTAGTATAATAAATTGAAACTTATTTATTGAATCTGAGTTGGGTAGAAGTATCGTGTTATAATATAATACAATATAGGTTATTCGAATATTCTCAGGAGGACATCATAGGAAGACGAAATGAAAGGGAATACTAATTCTATGTTATGATTTTCCAACTGCTGACAGTTATTATTATAATATAAAAAGTATAGCTTTCTTTTTATAAAATTAATGGATTTTGTTTAGAATGTAGGTTACTATTAAAACTAATTTATGGAATATTCACTTTATTGAATTCAACATTATTGATTTATTTTGTTTCTAAGGTTGTTTTTCTGTTTTTGTTTCACTATTTAAAAGAACATTCTGCATAGATTTGATTTATGTAATAATAGTAGTATTATTGGGTTTTACCGACTTTCCGGCTGACGATTGTTTAATCAAGCCGTATAAATGTGTGTTTTCTCATTCATTGTATGTTGCAAATTTGAAGATTAAAGCATTATTTCTATTCTATTCTAACTTGTGTGCTGAAAGAAAAAGATCTGGGAGGAATGAGAAAATGAGAACAATAATAATAAAAATTAGTTTTATGAAACGGTGGCTGTTGAGAGGGGAGGGTACATCACAAGATGTTTGTACTCATTTCAACTGGTTTTATTTCAGTAAAAATCAGCTGGAAGTTTCAAGTGAGAATGCTATAGTGAGGTCCACGTTATAATGGCAGTGTAGGAAGATAGGAGAAAAGGGTTGCCAGATCTCAGCCTTGCCACCCAAACAGCTGATACAGGTTTATCTGATGAATTTAACTGTTCATTATTGTTGAAAATAGTTAATCATATTTTATTTGTAATAAAGAAAGTGTTGATAGCAACACCATTGCAAATCACACACTGCCATTAAAACGTGGACCTCACTATAGTGCGTGAATGCTGATTGCATTTGTGAGAATGCGCGCGCAACAGTCTAGAATGAGAGAGATTAATGAGAAGAGAGTCGACTGTGCGTGTGACGTATGACACTGTGACGTCTGTAAAGCGATGGTCCATCTCCGCATAGACTATCTCTCTCTTCACTAGCTGCACTCTGCTAACTCATGCTTTCGCCTATGGTACATCTGTACATAGCGCAAACTGGTTTCTTTCAGTAAAAATCAGCTGGAAGTTTCAAGTGGGAATGCGAGTGCGTGAATGCTGATTGCATTTGTGAGAATGCGCGCGCAACAGTCTAGAATGAGAGAGATTGATGAGAAGGGAGTCGACTGTGCGTGTGACGTATGACACTGTGACGTCATCGATGGTCCATCTCCGCATAGACTATCTCTCTCTTCACTAGCTGCACTGTGCTAACTCATGCTTTCGCCTATGGTACATCTGTACAGATGTACATATGTACATGTCTACACGACAACGATATTTACGCAAACTTGGCTCAAAGCCAGGTTTACGCAAATCTGGCTTCGAGCCAAGTTTGCTCAAACCTCTGTTCATACGAGATCAACTTTAACACAAACCTGTATTATAAACTAAAACATATATTAACTCTATACGAAGTCTTTAAAGTGTTCATAAACTTGAGATGAATAGTAACTCAAGCCTCCTCCTCATCCTCCTCCTCCTCCTCCTCCTCCTCCTCCTCCTCCTCGTCCTTCACCACCTCATCCTCTCGTCCTCCTCCACCTACTCCCCCACTACCTATTTCTCTCCTCCTCCAACTACTCCTCCACCTCCTCCTCCTACTCCTCCTCCTCCTCCTCCCACTACTCCTCCTTCTCCTCAATGATAATTATCAAGAATACTGATAATCAAGTGAAGAGCGAATAACTATATAACATTACTATAGAGTAAATAAGATAATAATTATTATCCATTTAAAAATCTTCCTTGTTTTTGAGTATTTTTGAGAATTGACCTCGCACATTTTCAATTTGAGGGTGCTGAATCCGAATCTGAAATCGCGAATTCTCTATCTTCATTTTGTAGCGATTTAGGTTTTGATGGATAGATAAGAAATAATAGTTTCCTAGAAAAATTGACGCAAACCTGGCTGAGATTGATGGAAGAAAGCACAAAGCTTCAAACCTCAGAAATTCACAACGATCTCCCGTCTACACAACGCAAACTTAGCGCAAACCTGCTAGGTTTGCGCTAATATCATTGTCGTGTAGACCGGGCATTAAACGAATTAAAAATTGAAAACGATCATGAGAATATAGATGAACGGAAAACGAAGAGAGGATAAGCGACCGGAAAATAACACAACAGTCACTATTTTAATTATCTAGGCGTTGTTTGATTCTTCAATATGTTATTATATGCGTTGTTTGATTCTATAATATCTCATTATATTATTATTTATATCATTTTGGTAGAGTAGTGGGGAAGATATTTTTAATATTTTTTCCGAAGAAAGGACATTGATATGTCCAAAGCTCCGCCAATCTATGTAGATGCATAACAATATAATTATCTACAGTTAATACAGATTGCTTTTTTCATATCATATACAGTTCAATAATTATTTTCTTAGTCTATATTATGTAAATTCATCTATAATTTTGCTGTATTGTAAGCTATTGTATATAAGTGTATAAGCCAGTATATATTGTAATCTACATAAATAAAGTACTCAATCAATCAATCAATTATAGACGTTGTTTAAATTCTCCAGGGAAGAAGAAGGAGAGGAACTTCAGAGATCTTGTATAAGAGATAAGAGGTTGGTGGTGAAGAAGAGGAAAATGGAGAAGAAAAGGAAGAAGGAATAGAAGAACAACAACAACAACAAGAAGGAAAAGAATCAAGAATACGGTAAAGGAAATGAAAAAGAGAAGGAGAAGTAGGAGGAGGAGGTAAAAATATGATTGAGGATATAAAGAGTGGATGAATGTGGTGTAGACTTTGGACAGGGGGCCATTGTGCTTGCTCCAGGTGCACAGAAAGACTGGCACTGCACTCAACCCACAAATAGCAGCAAAACGCGACCCCGAATTCTTCCAGGAACTGTTAAGATGGATTATGAGCGCATTCTCCTAGCAGAAAACCAAGTGCCAAATTTTATTCTCATCACGTTGAGCCACCGCTGCAATCATTACCCTTCCACTTACTTTCTCACTCGCTCTTTCTTTCTCATGGCGTCCAATGGGACCAGCAGTCCACAGGAATTTTCCGCGTTCCCTGCAGCAGCGACTGCTCTGAATTCATCAAAAGCCTTAGCAAAATGGAAAATGTAGGTTTTATGCGGTATGCACCAGCATGCTTGGTTATCCCTCGAATGTGGTTTAACCTCGAATAAGTTTGTTTTTCAATCCTGCAAAATTAATTCTTCAATATTAGTCCAATCAACGAAAGATTATAGAGGGAGAAGTTTGGAATACAATCTTTGACCCGCAGCTCTCCTAAGTATAGTGAGAGGGTAGACATATAAAAATTCCCCATTCCTACCACCTGTGCTAAGGGGATGGGTGTGGTTTAAAAGTACCATATCTTAGTTTTCTGCGTATATCTCAAACAATAAGCGTCTTTCAGGAATTTTTGTAGAATATAGGCTAAGCTCACAAATTTTGCCTACAACTTACACTAGTAACATTTTCCCATATCTCTCATAGTTTACTAGGTATGAGCACAGAATACAATTATAGAATACATTATAGAAGTTTTCTCTGGTATGAGCTCTCGAAGGTGGGACATTTATATGAAAAACCCTTCTGGCTCTGATTTTTTATCTTTTTGGCCTTATAACTTTTCAACGATTGATTGAGAAAATCCGTGCTAATCATGAGCTCATAGACCATCATATTCTCTTCAATTTCATGTATTATTTCATCATATTACATCTACATATAACATCTTCCTACGATTGTTGCAGCCGTTGTAGTGTTCAGTGTAACATCTTCAGTTTAATAACAGTAAACAGGGAAATTTGGAGGGAATGTTTGGAACACAATATTTGACATCACAGCTCTATTTGAACCACTTGGAAGAAAACTCTTTAAAACGACAGTTTTTCTTCAGCCCTTTCAGGGCAAACTCAAAAAAATGCGTCGAAAAAATTGGTACTGCATGTTGGGTTGTAGAAGATTCAATTCTCTCCAATTTTATGTATTATTTCAACATTTTATGCTTCCCATCAATTGTTGAAGCAGCTCCAGTGTTGAGTGTGGAATCACTAGTTTTAAAACAATGGATCATTTAAAAATGTTATTTGGACATAATATCTGGAAAACAATTTTTGACTTCGCAGCTCCATCAAGACTAGTTGGGAGCTGAACATGTTGAAAATTTGCATCCCTTACCACTATGCTAAAGGTGGAGTACCGACAAGTTGACACTTGTTGCTTGCTATATTGAGAATTTCACTCTCAACACAGAAGCTGCTATAACAATTGGAGGGAGGCATAAAATGGTGGAATAAAAATTATATTGAAGAGAATGGAATGCTTCACAACCCAACGTTCAGTACTTATTTTTCTGATGCATTGTTGTTGAGTAATACGTGATAGGCCCTGAAAGTGCAAAAAGTTGGAAAAAAACGGTATTTCCAAAGATTTTAAACTTCCGTCTTCCGAAAGTGAGTATCTCTGAAACTAAAGGAGATATCACAAAACTCTACTAAA
The DNA here is from genome assembly GCF_014356525.2 of Nilaparvata lugens. Taxonomy (NCBI): domain Eukaryota; kingdom Metazoa; phylum Arthropoda; class Insecta; order Hemiptera; family Delphacidae; genus Nilaparvata; species Nilaparvata lugens. The sequence goes on from NC_052507.1 coordinate 49,985,753, forward strand.
CAAAAATTGTAGGGAATTTATCTTGCTTCATTTTTTATATCTAGTTAGTCATTTTTTCCAACTTAATTAAAAAATTAAAAAACTCAACTTTTAAACCACCCTCATCCCTGAAGCACAAGGGGTAGAGATGAGGATTTGTGATATGTTTACCTTCCAAGTAGTCCAAACAAAGCTGTGATGTCAAATATTGTGTTCCAAACACACAATTTTGTTTTGTTTTCATCTGACAAATAGAGACATAAACACAGCTCTTTTGTGCTATCTTCTGTGCACTGCTCTAATGATCTTCGATTATACTTGTTTTGGCGCTAGATTTTGAATTTAAGATGTTGACAATGAACCGAATGACAACACGCCGAAAGCAGGAGTGTTTGATCCGGGAAGCGGAATTGGAGTTGAATAATATGAACTGTGATCTTGTTAATGATACGGTGATAGAATTAGCTGTCAATATTAGAGGAACTCTATCAGTGATCTCGGATAAATTCACGAATGATGCCATTATTGACATAATTCCGAATGTTGTTGGAATTCTAAATAAATTGGACACCACAATCTCCTACAATAATGAACTGCTGAATGAACGCACTGACCTTCTGAATAATAATACTGAACTGACTAAGCAAGTAGAGTACGAGAAAAATAAGCGTAAAGAAAACTTTGAGGACTCCTTATTCAATGAGGAAAAGGCTGAGGAGGAAATACTGTTATTGGAAGCGCGAAAAAAAAACTGGAGGCATCTAACACCCATTTAAACGAGGAATTGAATAATAAGAATGAAATAATAAAAATTATTGAAGCCGATAATAATAGATTATTTTTTAACAGAGACACTATTTTGGACAAAGTAACTTCTAGGAGCAATGATGAATTTATTACGCCAAGAAATACTGCTAAAGCTAGAACCGATTTTACTGAGACTGGAGCTATAACGGTAAATAACAGATTTGAACTTCTCTCTGAAAACGCTAAATCTGCGAGTAATAATAGGCCTACCACTTCTCATAAACTACTGGTCAAGGCTCAAGTTCACAGACCTATAGTGTTGCCCAAGACGTCTCATGTTAAAAACACCATTACTGAAACAACCCATACTGGGAAAAAAAGGAGAATGACAATTCTATCGGATAGCCAAGGATCTGTATGACAGCTTTGAAACCTTCGTTTATACTAAACCTGGCGCTGAATTAAAACATATTATTCAAGATGGCATGGATTTTGTTAAGGATTTCACCAAAGATGATGTTATTGTTATATTGGCTGGCACAAACGACTTCCATGTAGACGAACCTCATCAGTTAACTGTATTCCAAGGAATAAACGCTCTTCTAAAACTACGGTTGAGATCTAAAATCGTTGTATGCAGCGAACCGTACAGATATGACAACCTCAGCCTAAATGAAAACATACTCTTCTCCAACTCCTATCTATCGAGAGTAGTGAGTGAATATGAGGGCGGTCTGCGGCTTTCTTTTTTGGACGTCAATGACTTCCTCCAGCGATCCCACTTCACAAGGCACGGTCTGCATCTCAATCGTCGCGGAAAGCTGATACTAGCCAGGAACTTTGAAGTGTTTGCCAAGCAGAATGCTGCGAGAATTAGTGCGGGTGACCTTGATCTATCGGCGACTACTGGTGACAGGGCTACAACTGCGGATGACCTGCGGATCCCTCAATTGCCTGAGTCTCCCGCTATTCACTATCTGGGTTCCTATCCTATCACACCCAATCAAGAGGAAATGGAAAACTGTGAAAATGTGCATGATTCCATGTCATCTGAAAAGGACAATAGACTATCTCGGACTTTACCCCTTAGTAATAGTTTGATTGAATTACCAAGATCTTCATCTTTGGTAAATTTGAAAATTAACAATTCAAGTTTTTTATAGATAAACAGCCAGACAAAGCATTTATATCGAATAGTGGGACCCCAAATTATGAACAGGCGTTAAGCATTTATCATCACAATATACGTGGTGCAAGGAATAAGATTGACCACATGTGTGCTTCTTGGAAAGTCCCTCCAAATATGGTTTGTCTAACAGAGCATTGGATCCATCAGAATGAAAGCTTTATCATACCAAATTACCTATGTGTCTCAAAGGTCAGTAGGTGTCTCAACATGGGCGGAGGTGTTGCTGTTTTTGTTCGTAATAACCTTTCCAACTTGACAGTAACACGTTTGACAGACCTGGAGAATGAATTCAATGATGAGAGGTGTTTTGAATGCTGCATAGTTCTGTGTGATATAGCTGAACGTGGCAAAGCATCAAGTTCTAGTTTTGTCCTCGTTTGCATATAAAAGCACCAAGCAATAGTGAGAATGCTTTCATTTCTAGAATGGAGAAACTGTTCTCGAAATTATTTAAAAAATTTAAAAATATATTAGTTACCGGTGATTGGAATATTGATTTTTTGAAAAAAGATGATCGCAATGTAAGATTATTGAAAGGTATATTCTCCTCATTCAACATTCATGAACTTGTCAAAGTACCAACCCGTATCACTCCCAATTCTAAATCATTGTTGGATAATGTTGCTTCTAACATCTCCCATGACTCAATTATTTGTAATCCAGTAAAGAGCGATTTATCTGATCACGATGCTCAGTTGACTTTCATTTTAAATACAGGCAATGGAAAGCCCAAATACATCTATAAAAGACGTTTTTCAAATGAAAATATTTCACACTTCAATAATCTTTTGCTGCTAGAAGACTGGACAACTATTTATAATTTGCATGATTTGGATAGACAATGGGAGGTTTTTATGGAAAAGTTGCTCTGTGCTTTCACAATAGCTTTTCCATTGAAGCGCACAAGAGTAAGAGAAAACAAAGTAATAAACAAGAAGTTAAATAAATCATTGAAGAAGCTTGCTGATGATAATGTTGATCTCTCAATTTTAGTGAGCATCACAAATAACCCTGATTTGAAGCAGCTTTTGAAACAGCGACAAGTTCATTTCAGACAAATTTTGAAACAAGAAAGGAGAATTGATGTAAAGAGAGAAATTGACAGCTCAGAGAATATGCAGCGAGCTGTTTGGAATGTGGTTAGAGGAGAGACTTCCGAATAAAGGGCCAATAAAGGTGTATCCTCTCTTTTAAAAAATGATACAGTCATCAAGTCAAAAAATTCCATTGCCAACATATTAAATGAGCATTTTATAAAATCAGCACAGTTCATGAACAGTAACAGTGTAGGATTTAAAGTACCCAAGGGCCCCCGAATTAAAACACAGTTTTACCTTCCTTTTGTAAATTATGACGATGTTGTCAAGGCTATTTTATCACTCAAACCGAAAAAGTCACACGGAATTGATGGAATATCAGCCTGGCTGCTACATCGATCCTATTCAAATATTATTGGACCATCAACCTATTTAATCGATGAGTCTTTCAGTCAAGGTCATTTCCCTGCAGTTTTCAAGCATTCAAGGATTATTCCGGTTTTCAAAGGGGGGGACAGATGCAGTGAAGAAAATTATCGTCCAGTAGCACTTATACCTACCCTATCAAAGATTATTGAGAGGATTGTTCATTCCAGGTTGCTATTTCATCTGAATTGTCACAACTTTTTGTCAGGTCAGCAATTTGGATTCAGGCCAAAACGAAGCTCCACAGATGCCATTCAAACTTTATAAATATATTATATTTAATACTGATGCTTAGACTTCCAGTCAATTCAAAATTCCACAAATGAAAACCTGTTTGGTCTATAGATTTGATATGATATACTTTGTTCAATTAGCAAAAATAATAATAAACCAATTAATATTCAAACATGAGATCTCAGGGATTTATATGAGTTCGGGCCGTGCATGGAAGTAAGCTTCCTACATATATCAAATAAATTATAAAAAGTTCTTATGAACTATGTGCTATCACTCAACACGTTGTGACTTTTTCTTTAATTTAAGTTAATTTGAATAGCGCTTTGATTAATTCCCCCAACTATGAGTAGAAAAGCCTAAAACGAGCTCGTTTGATTTATCACTCACATTAATGACGTTCTTGACGGTCTCGTGGATTGAATTAATTATTTCCAATAATTAATTAGGCAGGCTCCTTTCGTCTCTGCTGGGCTAACGCGTGGTCCAGATTTCTTATAGATTTCTTTCTAAATTAAAGATATATTCATAGGGAATGATTACAATTACGAACTCTTTAACAACACTGAGTTCACAGATAATTTAACATTAATTACAAATATTTCACATTTAAAAAAGGGGTTGGCTTGATAATTATAAAATTTTAAAGGAAGAAAGAACCCTAAACTCCATGTGTGTCCTCTCAGGTCAAGATCTTAAGACAGAAGAAAGAGGTTTACAGAAAAATTTATCTCTTTCTAGAACAATTTTGTAAGCTTCTTTCTGATTGGTCTTCAATTAAGTAAATTCAATACAATTGGTCGCCTCAGAATCAGGGCTTCTTCAACTTTATAATAGAAAAAATTTAAATGAAAAGTTTTTATATAAATAAATGGAGTGTTTATCTTAAATTAATTTAAGTTAATTTAAATAATAATATAAATTAATATAATAAGTTAATATAAATTAATTAATTAATTCAACTTATACAATGTTAATAAACAATATACATTTAGATTTTTTATATGAGTTTTGTATACTCTGGATTTTCGTGCTTCTTAGATTATAATAAATACTAGCCATCAGGCTCGCTTCGCACGCCATATCCATCTAGCCAGGGGGCTCCGCCCCCTGGACCCCCGACTGGATCGTCCAAAAATGAAATCAGCAGGCTCGCTTCGCTTGCCTGCATTTTTCATTTGAGCATTTTTATCATATGTTAGGACAATCCAGTCGGGGTCCAGACTAAACGTCTGGCTAAATGGATATGGCGAGCGAAGCGAGCCTGACGGTTAGTAATATATTCCCAGGATTGAAGTAGCAGTGCTCAATCAATTTTTCCGCGATAAATGCATTTAAATCTTCAACTTGGTGCCAACCTAACAAAGTCAACTCAACTTAATGCCAACCTGACAAAATTATTAATTTAGTTACCAGTTAACAACTGTTTCGAAGAGGTACTCTATCTAGATTATAGTTCTATAGTAACATATGATATAGACATTTCAATTATAATTAAGAGATTGGGAGAAGAAGAATATACATGCTAAAAGACGAACTTTAAACCCTTAAAAACAACCCTTAGAGTTAAAATATTGCCAAAAGATTTCTTAGTGCGCCTCAAAAGGGCCAACTGAACATACCTACCAAATTTGAACATTTTGGTCCGGTAGATTTTTAGTTATGCGAGTGAGTGAGTGAGTGAGTGAGTGAGTGAGTCAGTCAGTGAGTGAGTGCCATTTCGCTTTTATATATATAGATTTATACAGCAATAATAGTTGTCCGTATTTCTATACATCAACCTTCCTTAGTATATATAATACATCTTTTGTGAGTAAATTTTTATAATTCAACCTATTATACTGGTTGATCGAACAATCAGCTGATTCGCTAAGTATTGATTCAAATAACTATCGATTTATTCTAGATCGATTGATTCATTTAAAAGTGTAAACAAATAATTCTAACCTCAATGTACATATGAACTTTTATTTTTTTTATAATCCGCCAATAATAAGTAAGCCGCTTTTTAATTTTTAATTTTGCCAATGGATTCTCATAGTTGTTGAATCACAATTATGCATGTTTTTCCTTATCATTTTAGATGATACAATTACTCTTTATCGCTAACAATATTCGATTTAAGTGGATTGATCCTTTGACTAGGTCCAACTTTCTTTTCCATTTTATAATTCTATCAAAATTCACTGGTTCATTTCAAAATATTTGATGGTACTAAAATACCACGTGACACAGTGTAGGATTTAGAGTACCCAAGGGCCCCCGAATTAAAACACAGTTTCACCTTCCTTTTGTAAATTATGACGATGTTGTCAAGGCTATTTTATCACTTAAACCGAAAAAGTCACACGGAATTGATGGAATATCAGCCTGGCTGCTACATCAATCCTATTCAAATATTATTGGACCATCAACCTATTTAATCGATGAGTCTTTCAGTCAAGGTCATTTCCCTGCAGTTTTCAAGCATTCAAGGATTATTCCGGTTTTCAAAGGGGGGGGCAGATGCAGTGAAGAAAATTATCGTCCAGTAGCACTTATACCTACCCTATCAAAGATTATTGAGAGGATTGTTCATTCCAGGTTGCTATTTCATCTGAATTGTCACAACTTTTTGTCAGGTCAGCAATTTGGATTCAGGCCAAAACGAAGCTCCACAGATGCCATTCTATCTTTTTTAAGCTCTATCATTGATCAACTTGAGCATCGAGAACCAGCCATAGGATTATTTTGTGATTTATCAAAAGCCTTTGATAGAGTTAATCATAGAACACTCTTACTCAAGCTTGAAATGTGTGGTGTACGTGGTTTATCACTTTCATGGTTCAAAACATATCTTGAGGATCAGTCTCAGTTTGTTGAGGTGCAGGGAATCAAATCAAAAACCTCCAAGGTCAGCTCAGGGGTACCCCAAGGGTCAATATTGGGCCCTCTACTTTTTCTCATTCATATCAATGACCTGGAATTTGAATTACCGCTTTGCAAGGCTCTGTTCTATGCAGACGACACAACTCTGCTTTTTGGTGGTCAGGGAGAGAGTATTCAGTTGAGAGTGAATAGAGCAATATTATCTATGAATGATTGGCTATCTGGAAATAGTCTATCATTAAATGTGGTCAAAACTAAATTTCTCCAGTTTCTGACAAAAAATAAGTCACCCTTTCCAATTCCCATATCTGTAAATGGTAGGCAAATTAGTGAATCGGCTATGTCTAAATTTCTGGGAGTTACTATTGATAGGCATTTCTCTTGGATTCCTCACATCACTGAAGTGTGCAGTAAACTTAGTAAAGTGTGCTTCTCACTGAGAATATTGAAGTCACTGTTAAATAAAGGATATTTACTTACTGTTTATCATGGCTGTTTTACATCGGTGATGACTTATGCAATGGAAGCTTGTGGGTTCTCATCCCATTCCAATGAGGTGTTCAAGATACAAAAGCATGCTATCCGAATTATAGAAGGCCTTCCAATATATCATACATGTAGAGGGACTTTTAGCAGACTTGGCATTATGACATTTTATGGTCTTCTCGTTTATCGGTATCTTATATATATATAAGAAGGAATGGTGATCGTTTTACAACTGTAGGAGCTAGTCACAATTATTCTACAAGACATGGTACCAATTTGCTACTTCCCCAACATCGTCTCGCCTTGTCTGAAGGGGATATAAATGTCACTGGTATTAAAATTGATAATAAATTACCAGATAGCTTGAAGTCGATCAATAATGATGCTTTGTTCAAAAAAAAACCTTAAAAAGTTTGTTGTAGAAGGAGAGTTTTACTCGTTGAATGAGTTTTTGTCTGGCTGACTTTTTCTGACCTTTTATTATGTCAACTAAATACAAAAAACATGTTACCTATGTGTATATATTTGTACTTATGACGACTGCGATATACAGACATTTCTTGTTATTTTATTTATGCAGAAAATAAAGAATTTGAATTTGAAATTTGAAATAATGTGAAATATTACTTCTATGTTTGGTTTTGAAGCATCAAGATTTAAAATCCACTTTGCGAAAATAATTGAGCACTGAAAGTTTTGTGAAGTGAACAACTACAAGACTTGACCTTCTGGCAGTCGCGCTGTTGTAAAAAGTACAACAGTGTCAGTTTTTTGCTGCACAAAAACTATTGGATGGGGTGATGTCAGTGGATGAGTCACCTATGCATTACAAAACTTTCTCTTCATTACTCCATTGAGTTGCAGTATCAACCGAGCCATGGTTCAGTCTTTGGGTGCCATTTAGTCGCGACAGTGCATAAGTCACACTATGCATAAGGGAAAGACTGTATACGGGGACTGTAAACTAACTAATAACACAGAATTGATGGCTTTGCTTGGTGTATCATATTGGGCTATGAAATGGTAATCATCCAAATGTTCATAGGCGTAAAATAATCCAAGAATATGGGAAAAGTAATTATACAATTAATTAATATGTTTTTAAAGTGAACAGAGTACATAACACTTGGAAAATTGGATGTTGTATAAAGTACAACACGCGACTGCTCGTGTGATTGGGGCGCGACTACCAGAAGGTTCACCTATTTCGGACTAATTGTAACCTTATCTTAATTTGAGAGATGAATAGCCCAAGGTTACCTTATATTTTCTTCCCCAATCATTTTGATGATGTACATATTGTATGAATCAATAGTTAATCATAAATAAATTAGCATCACCAGTTGAGCAAATGGATTTGTCCATTCATCTAATCATTTCAATCTTATGTTGGATCAAAGAAAAATTAATTATTCGAGTGCTTTACAGTTATGAAAGTGAATTTCTTTTTTTACAGACCTTTGGCCAAGTATTGTAAATACTAGCTGATCAGAGATATTTGGCCATGAAATGCACTATGGTTGATGCAAAATATGATAACGTCAACTCATTTAGAATAATATGGAGGCGATGATGAGGATAAAAAGAGGAGCAGAGAGAAGGGAAAGGGAAGAGTAAACATAGAATGCAAGAATGTGACGTAGAAGAAACAATTAGTAAGAGAAAGGAGGTGTGGATTGGAACTCGGTAAAAGAGAAGATAACATATAATATTAAATTCATTCATCTATGCAGATTAAAAAACGGAGAAAGAATGAGGAGAAAGGAAGAGAAATAAAGAAGATAAAGGTGGAAGGATAGAATAAGATAAACATAATAAGGGAGATGATACAAAAGAGATAGACAAATAAGAAGTAAAAATATGAGAAGATGGAGAAAAAGTAGTGGGAAGGGAGGAGGAAGACGATGATAAACCAGAGGGTAAACAAGATAAAAGGTTGGAGAGGGTACAAAGGAGATAAACAAATGAGAAAAAGACAATATAAGAAGATGAAGAAGAAGTAGAAGGAAGAGAGAAGGAAGACGATGGTAAACCAGAGGGAGAGGGAGTCAGCTGAAGGAATAAGAAGGAAGAGTCATTCAGGGAAGAGGATGAAATACAGAGGAGAAGAAAAGACACTCATTCATCTACCCCTCCCAGAGATACACTATAGTGAGATTCATTTCGATTTGTCAGTATTCTTCATGAAAAAACACAAACGGCTCCTATCCCATCAATGCTGACAGATTGAAGAGAATGTCACAGCCAGCCTAGAGGTACGACACCACAACTCAACTGCCCGACATCTGACACCTGACACCTTCATCATGGACTCATCAGCACGACAACTCCAATAAGATGTCTTACAGAAACTCAGCCCAGGCTGCCGAATGAAGTAAAACAGCAAATAAGATAGTAGGGGTGAGAAAGAAGATAGGAGGAACGATGGCTTACAAAGAACTGAACACTGTATCGAGAAAAAGTGTCCAAATAAAAGAGGTCACATTTTGATTGAGTTACCTAGGGATAAATAATGTGTGGGCGTAAAGACGTGGAAGTAATTGCCGGCCAGGATAGCCGAGTTCACTGAGGTGTTGCACCCTTCAGTCTGGTAGTGCTACATCGTGGCGGGTTCGAATCCCATTGAATAGGCAAGAACGTTTGATCATCTCATAAATCACCCTCGCACATTCCATTACTCAACGACAAGCAGAAAAGCTCATGTGGGCATCATCTACATAAAAAAAAAAACAGGAGAAGAAAGACTCGACAAGAGAGGAGTGAGGTGTGAGAGGGAAATATGATATGAAGATCTGAGTGAAAGAGAGCGAGAGCTGGGAGTTGAAAAGAATGAAAATCGGAATCAAGGAGATTGCTGGAAAAATATAAAAATGTCAATTTAATATGTGTGAATATATAATTTTTTTCCATTCGTGGAATTCGCATTCTTCATTTATATAGTTTGTGAGAATTCATCTTCCTGGGGGTATATTATACCTTAGTATAATGTCAACATCTGGTATGAGAATCCACTTTTTGTGAGTGTGAAGAAATCACGCGTGAGAGATATGGGGTATGTTTATATATCCCATGTCTCTGTGATGAGCAACGATTACATAGGCGGCAACGATTACATAGGCGAGTGCTATCAGATTCGATTAAGTATTTAATCGTGTAAGACCCCGGAGAGGGTGCCCACATAGAATTGTCAAACTTATGGAACTGATGACAATGATAGTTATAGAAATTATATACCACAATAATAGTGACTTATGATAACAGATGCTGATTGGTCGGAGTCACAGGTGTTGCATGAATGTACACACCTCAAACTCATGTACTGACCACAGAAAACGTAGTTTATCCTGATATAAAGAATAGAATATATCAGTTTGAGGAAACTGAATAAGATAAACATAATAAGGGAGATGATACAAAAGAGATAGACAAATAAGAAGTAAAAATATGAGAAGATGGAGAAAAAGTAGTGGGAAGGGAGGAGGAAGACGATGATAAACCAGAGGGTAAACAAGATAAAAGGTTGGAGAGGGTACAAAGGAGATAAACAAATGAGAAAAAGACAATATAAGAAGATGAAGAAGAAGTAGAAGGAAGAGAGAAGGAAGACGATGGTAAACCAGAGGGAGAGGGAGTCAGCTGAAGGAATAAGAGTCATTCAGGGAAGAGGATGAAATACAGAGGAGAAGAAAATACACTCATTCATCTACCCCTCCCAGAGATACACTATAGTGAGATTCATTTCGATTTGTCAGTATTCTTCATGGAAAAACACAAACGGCTCCTATCCCATCAATGCTGACAGATTGAAGAGAATGTCACAGTCAGCCTAGAGGTACGACACCACAACTCAACTGCCCGACATCTGACACCTGACACCTTCATCATGGACTCATCAGCACGACAACTCCAATAAGATGTCTTACAGAAACTCAGCCCAGACTGCCGAATGAAGTAAAACAGCAAATAAGATAGAAGGGTTGAGAAAGAAGATAGGAGGAACGATGGCTTACAAAGAACTGAACACTGTATCGAGAAAAAGTGTCCAAATAAAAGAGGTCACATTTTGATTGAGTTACTTAGGGATAAATAATGTGTGGGCGTAAAGACGTGGAAGTAATTGCCGGCCAGGATAGCCGAGTTCACTGAGGCGTTGCACCCTTCAGTCTGGTAGTGCTACATCGTGGCGGGTTCGAATCCCATTGAATAGGCAAGAACGTTTGATCATCTCATAAATCACCCTCGCACATTCCATTACTCAACGACAAGCAGAAAAGCTCATGTGGGCATCATCTACATAAAAAAAAAACAGGAGAAGAAAGACTCGACAAGAGAGGAGTGAGGTGTGAGAGGGAAATGTGATATGAAGATCTGAGTGAAAGAGAGCGAGAGCTGGGAGTTGAAAAGAATGAAAATCGGAATCAATGAGATTGCTGGAAAAATATGAAGATGTCAATTTAATATGTGTGAATATATATATTTTTTTCCATTCGTGGAATTCGCATTCTTCATTTATATAGTTTGTGAGAATTCATCTTCCTGGGGGTATATTATACCTTAGTATAATGTCAACATCTGGTATGAGAATCCAATTTTTGTGAGTGTGAAGAAATCACGCGTGAGAGATATGGGGTATGTTTATATATCCCATGTCTCTGTGATGAGCAACGATTACATAGGCGAGTGCTATCAGATTCGATTAAGTATTTAATCGTGTAAGACCCCGGAGAGGGTGCCCACATAGAATTGTCAAACTTATGGAACTGATGACAATGATAGTTATAGAAATTATATACCACAATAATAGTGACTTATGATAACAGATGCTGATTGGTCGGAGTCACAGGTGTTGCATGAATATACACACCTCAAACTCTAGTACTGACCACAGAAAACGTAGTTTATCCTGATATAAAGAATAGAATATATCATTTTGAGGAAACTGAATAAAATATCCTCAAACTCATTACCTGTTTGGTACTATGATAAAGGATCAATACAATTCGAGCAAAAATGTAGATCACAAATCCATGCAGGACTGTGCCTCTCACAAACTTCAGAATTATTAATTTGAGGCTCGAAGACCAGATTTGATATCTGGAAAAGTGTTCGAGAGCAGAGTCTAATACAATTAGTCCTCTTTTATATTGTTCTAAATCTAGGTCGGTAATTGATAGCATCCAATGTAAAAACGAGTATAATAGTATCTTAAGTCACAAGGACGGGAAGGGCTCTTTTGCAGGCGAGAATGTTCCTAGTCGAGGCGTTAGAATTTCATTTGAGCACTGCAAAAGACATTCACTTTCAAGTAACTTACATTTTTTTTTGTCATAGTAGTCTAGAAAATAATAATTGAGAAACAGAATACATTACCTGCTTGTGCTGACATTACTACATGCATTTTATAAACGCAGTGGTTATAGTTACGGTAACCGTAGCTCCAGTTCGCATTCCGGTAAAGTTATGACTTCGTTTGCGCATGCGCCAACAAACTTCGTTGTCACATCACTCATTACCGGAGCTCACCTTGTCTAAATACAGCTATGTAATGCCTATATTATATCCATATATGCATTAAAATGTTGTGTTTAGACAAGGTAAGCTTAATGCGTATATTATATGCGGATGTATGGTGTAGCATATCTGAATAGAGCATAATATTATATTAGAGCAGCTGAAAATTGAACACCAACTGAAACTGAAAGTATCACTTCTGAAGTTGTTTCCTGATCTATCTTTCGGGGTTTCAGGTACAGAACCCCCCCTACACCCCACAACAAAATCGGGGGGTTTCGGTAATAAATAGCTTGGGTGATGATAGCTTCTAATGATTCATTTTTAAAGGCTCTTTGCATAGCTTTTTCCTTACTTTTTTTTGGTCGATGTCACTTGGACTTACTTTTTATTACACCACCAAGAGTACGTTTTTACTTCAATTCATAATATACAAGCTCATCCTTTAATTTGTTTCACCACTATATTTTTCAAATCTTGGAAGGATGTCAACTTCATGATTGAAACATTGAAACATTAAGTTACATAGAGATCATAAACATGTGATCAAAAACCACCAACACCACAATGTACATGTTAATAGCGGTAGCCGCGCATGCGCAAATGATTACCGGAACGCTAACTGGAACTACGGCTACCGTAAGGCCTCTTTCACACGATAGGAGACGTGCAACTTGAAAACTGAACAGTGTTCACGTTTTTTTGTCGAAGTACATTGAGTCAAATCGTGTCTTTCACATGGTGACTCCTATCCAGGAACATCGGTTTGTCACGTCTTTTCCCCTCGAGGCAAGCAGAGGCCAGATCTAACAACTATGCCGACGTTTCCACAAAGTATGACTCATCACTTTTTCTCAAAGTCTAACTTCCTTAAAAATGAAGATGGAAGATTTCTGATTTCGGATTTGGATTCAGCGACCCCAAATTCTTTAAAGCGTAAGTCCTGTTTTCGAAAATATCCGAAAACAAGGAAGTTATGGCTGTTTTTAATAAAGCTTTCTATTATCATATAATTATACGGTAAAAACGAACAGGTACTGTACTCTACAGTACGTAAGTACTCTAGCTATTATAATACAACTTACACTGTATTCGTGTAGGAAATTTGGTAGGTTATTTATCTTGATTTCTGAAAATACCCCAAAATAAGGGAGTAAGATAACTTTGAAAAACCAAAGTTTTCCTGCCGATTGAAGAAACATTAAAAATCAGTCTAAGATATATTATGTCTTAGAATAAAAACGTGTAACAAATATCAGATTACTATTCAAGCTATCAAGCTTTTCATAAATTTATTTGTCTCCTCATGGCAGAAGGTTTGCGCCCAACGTTTTCTCTTAAACATTTCTATGGTTAAATTGTGATAGAGAACATTATCTTATTGATCTTCTAAATCCAGTTACATGTACATCGATTTTCGTAAAATTGATTTTTTTACCGTTCCTATGAGTTCTAAGAATTCTATGAATTGTTTGTACAGGTTCATCACAGGCCAGGCTGGTCTGAGCTATTCATGACTTTTTTTCAGTATGCATTATCAACTCAGCAGTTCTAATACACAGACATCACTACTTGGAATGCCCTGACATTTTCTATTCTTTCAATTCCTATTATTACCAAAGATCCATTCAGATCAGCACAATCTTTATACTGTATGTTCATAATAGATTTTTCTGATTGTAAAAAGAAATAGAATAATAGCTGGGAATTTTGAGTGATATTCAACGATTTGAACCTGATAAATTGGATTGTTGAATGACAATTGAAATTCAGTGAATTTTACTGTACAACATTCCTTTTCCTCCTATTTTATCGGGTGATGAATGGAGATGATTTATGATTTCATATTTGTATTCATCTTTTCATAGTTCAATATTTTTTTTTAAAACTAGAACTTTTGAAAATTAAAAATGTTTATGTATAAACTTCTCAGGTGTTCAAAAACTTCTTAAAACCTTTGCCTGTCCCTTTGTGAGGCAGGAGTATTATTATCTTAGTACATACTATATAATCATATGATAATGGAAAGCTATATTAAAAACAGCTATAACTCCCTTGTTTCCGGGTATTTTTGAAAATGGGACTTACACTTTAAAGAATTTGGGGTCGCTGAATCCAAATCCGAAATCAGAAATCTTCTATCTATATTTTTAAGGAAGTTAGACTTTGAGAAAAAGTGATGAGTCATAGGTTTGAGCAAACGTCGGCATAGTTGTTAGATCTGTCGGCTTATTCGTAAGATCCCCATGTGAAAGTACAGGAGAGCTGCAAAATATGAAATATGATCTTCCGTAATATGATATTCCAGGAGCGAAGTCTCATATTTCATATTTTGCAGCTCTCCTGTACCTTCACATGGGGATCTTACGAATAAGCTGACAGATCTAACAACTACGCCGCCGTTTGCTCAGAGTTATGACTCATCACTTTTTCTCAAAGTCCAACTCCCTTAAAAATATAGATAGAAGATTTCTGATTTCGGATTTGGATTCAGCGACCCCAAGCTCTTTAAAGCGTAAGTCCCATTTTCAAAAATACCCGAAAACAAGGGAGATATAGCTGTTTTCAATATAGCTTTCCATTATCATATCATTATATAGTACATACTAAGATAAATAATACTCCTGCCTCACAAAGGGACAGGCAAAGGTTTTAAGAAGTTTTTGAACACCTGAGAAGTTTATACATAAACATTTTTGATTTTTAAAAGTTCTAGTTTTCAAAAAAAAAAATTGAACTATGAAAAGATGAATCCAAATATGAAATCATAAATCATCTTCATTCATCACCCAATAAGATAGGAGGAAAAGGAATGTTGTACAGTAAAATTCACTGAATTTCAATTGTCATTCAACAATCCAATTTATCAGGTTCAAATCATTGAATATCACTTTAAATTCCCAGCTATTATTCTATTTCTTTTTACAATCAGAAAAATCTATTATGAACATACAGTATAAACATTGTGCTGATCTGAATCGATCTATGGTAATAATAGGAATTGAAAGAATAGAAAATGTCATGGCATTCCAAGTAGTGATGTCTGTGTATTAGAACTGCTGAGTTGATAATGCATATTGAAAAAAAGTCATGAATAGCTCAGACCAGCCTGGCCTGTGATGAACCTGTACAAACAATTCATAGAATTCTTAGAACTCATAGGAACGGTAAAAAAATCAATTTTACGAAAATCGATGTACATGTAACTGGATTTAGAAGATCAATAAGATAATGTTCTCTATCACAATTTAACCATAGAAATGTTTAAGAGAAAACGTTGGGCGCAAACCTTCTGCCATGAGGAGACAAATAAATTTATGAAAAGCTTGATAGCTTGAATAGTGATCTGATATTTGTTACACGTTTTTATTCTAAGACATAATATATCTTAGACTAATTTTTAATGTTTCTTCAATCGGCAGGAAAACTTTGGTTTTTCAAAGTTATCTTACTCCCTTATTTTGGGGTATTTTCAGAAATCAAGATAAATAACCTACCAAATTTCCTACACGAATACAGTGTAAGTTGTATTATAATAGCTAGAGTACTTACGTACTGTAGAGTACAGTACCTGTTCGTTTTTACCGTATAATTATATGATAATAGAAAGCTTTATTGAAAACAGCCATAACTTCCTTGTTTTTGGATATTTTCGAAAACAGGACTTACGCTTTAAAGAATTAGGGGTCGCTGAATCCAAATCCGAAATCAGAAATCTTCTATCTATATTTTTAAGGAAGTTAGACTTTGAGAAAAAAGTGATGAGTCATACTTTGTGGAAACGTTGGCATAGTTGTTAGATCTTGCCTCTGCTTGCCTCGAGGGGAAAAGACGTGACAAAACGAGGTTCCTGGATAGGAGTCACCATGTGAAAGACATGATTTGACTCAATGTACTTCGACAAAAAAACGTGAACACTGTTCAGTGTTCAAGTTGCACGTCTCCTGTCGTGTGAAAAAGGCCTAACTGTAGCCACAGCGTTTTATAAACATAACCAAGTTTACAAGTTTTGAATCAGGAATGTCTTGATTGTAGTTGACATAGCTTCCACCTGGAGCATTAAAAGGCGGTTTTCATACCGGTTTTGCTGTTCCAGATTTGGAACTAGAGAACATACTTGACTGTAAAGAAAACATATGATTTTATTAAAGTTGTAACGTCCTTTTGGGGTTACATGTGCCCAGCTGGCAGTAGTCGGTAGAGCAAATGAGATTTGAATATTTTATATTTTTGCGCCTGCTGAAATAAAAATACCATAGGGTTCTTACCCTTGCTTCTTCAAGGAGCTCATATGAAATTCTGCTATCAATTGCTGCAAACTGCTGCTGCTTTATCAATCTGCTATTCTTACCGCTGCTCTGACTGACTCCATAATTATAGATGTTGAAGATATAGATAAATATAAGGGTACCAAATATTGCACGAGACAATATGGTATAGACACCATAACTCGCTACCATCTGACAAAGGGGTCAGCAGTGTGAGATAATACCAAGTGTGATCAAACACGGTATTTGATTAGAGTTCCTTATACTTTCTATTGATTTGTAGTCCTGCTATAACTTAATTCTATGACCCTGTGTTTCAGTCAATTCGATTCCAGTGATTATGTTAAACCATTTAAATAAATCTTGAGAACATAATATTTCTGAAGAATTAACGATCAATGCTGCATATCACTGATGAATCCAACACATTCGATGAAGAATATTGTTGTTTGATAATTCTATTAATTTGTCAATAACGATAAAATATGCTAGTAAAAGATTGGTCATGCATGAAGACAGGATTATAAATGAAATGTACACCATTCAACAGATAAAATATATAATTTACACATATATAGATCCAACGAGCAATAATAAAATATGTAACAATGAATATAAGAGCAATATGAGAGAGTTTGCAAGAAAAAATATCACAGTTAGCTCACTAAAAATCGTACTATGCTTACTAGCTTCGATTAATAATTCTCGTATTTTTCCTATCAACATATATTATATATATTTGCTTTCGACTTGCTTTCGTTTATCGAAATTCTGTATATAACTGTATATAGACTTGAATATAATTCTATATTCCAACAATATCAAAAATTAAATATATTCAACTGTCAGGGTTTGAGTTCGGCCATCAGTGGAATTTAGATAAGATAAATTATCCTTGGAACTTTGAGCTTCTGGTAATTCTTTTGAATAATACTGATATTAAAAGATATTAAATGAGCATATATGATGAATTAAACATCGATAAATATTAGTTCTGTAAATACTTAGTTCTGTAAAACATTTAGTTCTCATCAATGTTCTTAATAGGACTTTCCCTTATTTTTAATTAATTATTGCACAATTAATTAGCTGAACGTAAACAGACATGGCTGAATACGAGGTTGTTTACAAATAACGGAGTCCATAATAATGTATTTGGGAGCGGAGAAATGCATGATTACATAAATTCAATAAAATTTAAAATATTTTACAAAGCACTAGCAGGGTACCCGTGCTTCGCTACGGAAATTGAATGATCAGATCATTTTTGTAAAATATTTATAACCTGATTTCTACCAAAGCCGTTATAATCGTTTTTGAGATCCATCATACAAACAAAAATTGCTTGCTGAATATTACTTGAATAATAAATTTATATAGTCTCGTCACTGTCATAGAATTTTGTATCCGAAAAGGTGCTCTCCCTCGATGAAAGTGTTATTATATATAGGACAGTTTCAAGTTTCATCCAAATACATTTCTATAATACTTAGTTACCCAAAAATCGTTGTAAGTGTGATGATTAGTTGATTTGCTATCACCTCAGTTTGAACAACACATTCAGCTCTGTTGAAATATACATTACATACATATGCGTATTTTAAAAAGCAATCAAAAGTTAACGATCCCTTATGGTGTCACCCAGTTGCTCTTATATGCACTCACTTGAGATCAGTGAATATTTTTATTGAATCATGCAATGTTTTCAAATTATATTGCTAAATGTTATAACCACAGTTGTTAATTTTCTCTATTCCTCTCTTTAGTTTTCAACAAACGATGGAAATTTCTGTTTCAATAAACTGTCACTTGGATGATCAATTTTTCCTTTCAAGTTATCTCAGAGATGAGACTCAGCTCAAATTTTTGTATCACGGACCAACTATTTGCTAGGAGCATCTTATGATCTGCCCTCTATCAGTGATAAATAAAGAAATTAGGCTAAAACTTGGCATGAAAATTATTGTGTCTAATCATTTGAATTATTGATTGGTGTTAGAAGTGCTCTGTAGAATAGTAGACTAATTGCAGCGAATTTCGTGGAATATTGGGCGGGGCTTGAGAATCGACCTCGACTTTATCCATTGGCAATTAATATTTCTCGTTGAAAGTTATCAAATTAGCAGTAATCATGTTATTTTTGCTTTTGCTTGATGCAATTGAAAATAGAATTCCAAATCAAGTTTATTTGGAATTGGTTGACTCTGGTATCCATGGATCTCTTGCTTATTCTGGAATTTCTGGCATAGCCTATCGCTGGTTTACACCGAAGTTATTGACAAAATGTTGATAACTTAATCCTTATGGATTCTATTAGATTGAACGGAACTTGACTAAGACATATGTTCATGGAATTTTTACATTTTTTTAATAACTCTGTTGTAAACGCAGCTTTACTCTTCGTTTCACTTCTTTAAAAGTGTAAAAGCAGCCAATCCTCTGATTCTTTCTTATATTTATATATGGAAGTCCATTTATAATAATTAGTCTAACATTTAATGTGGTTGATTTCTCATGTCCTAAACTTTACTACCATAAATATTGAAGTGGGAATTTTCAAGTGTACATTTTAATATTAATTTTAATAGTTCTAAATAGAGTTTATTCAATCACTCTGATTATTGACTACCATTATATGATTTCTTCCTTTAATCTTAGCTCGAAGCCAAAAGCTTAGGGATGAAAAATTGAATGTAAATTAAAATGTAACTTGATTTGATTTCTATCTGAATCTAGAACTTTAGTATTTACTTGTGATTCATCAATATGAGTATCAATAGGTTTGTCTTGTGTCATGTAATGACATCAATATCGGAGACCGAGCATCGCTCTGGAGTACAAAAGCATAAAAAATTTATTACGAAAGAAGAAATTATAATATCATTCATAGTTCATACAGAAATGTTCTATCTATTCACAGTAAATTGAGATTAATTCCCAGATGAATGCAAAAATTTTCCTCACAAAGGCCCGGTTGAACAAAAGCCGGTTGAATTTTAATCCTGATTAATTTCACGTGAACCAAATCAGAGAAGACCATTTCAAAAAGATGGATCTACTGGAATTTATCAGGATTTAAAATAATATGGCTTTTTTGCAACCGGCACTAGGTACCTGATTGAATGATTACAAAAGTTCAACAGCTGAGTCATAATTTTGACACAGTCCCACACACATAAACTCGCTCACTCACTTCCATCATCAACAGACGACGAAATAATTATCATCAGCTGTTTTTCCAAGGATGAATAATAATTATCATTTCAATGTCCTTCAGCGAGTTTTCCCAGGGATTAGACCTAGTGCAATCGAAGTTTTATAATTATTATAAACCTACTATGCTCTGAATTTCGTAAGAATCGTTAGAGCCATTTTCGAGATCCGATGAAATACAAACATAATATAAACATCTAAAAATCTAAACATCCAAACATCCGAACATCTAAACATATAAACAGAAATTGCTCGTTTAATAGTACAGGATGAAAGGAAATAGGATCAGCTGATGGGATATTATGTTTTTTCGATATGGTTTGTAGCTGATTTTGAAACATGAAAATATCAGGTCATATCATATCATCATATCATATCATAATTTCTTTATTCATAAATTTGTACAGTGTATACAATGAATAGTGTCATAAATATATATCTTCGATTAGATACAATTAAAAATAAAATGCATAACAAATAAAACATCTACAGAATACAACAATACAAACATTCAAACATACAATACAATTCAACTCATAGGAGCTGATCTCATTCATTCAAATATTCATTTATATTATAAAGAGCTCTTCCAGTTAAATATCTCTTCAATTCCAATTTGAATTTATTGGGATTCAGCTCTTGTTGGATTCGCGTCGGAAGCTTGTTATAGAACTTGGCTCCTATGTATGTGGGCTTCTTCTTGTAGAACTCAAGTCTATGGCTTTGCAAATGTAAAAGTTTATCTCTGTTTCTAGTGCTGTACCTATGATTATGTCCTAACGTCAAAATATTCCCAAGATTTTCTTTCACACTCATTATTGTCTCAAAGATGTAAAGACTGTAAACTGTCATTATATTCAAGTGAGCGAAATGTACTTTAACTGATGCTATGGGGTCTAGGTGTAAAATTATTCTTATAGCTTGTTTTTGTGATTTGAGAATTGAATCCATGTTCTGATTTGAAGTAGATCCATAAAGACTTATACCAAAGGATATTATAGAGTGTATGTAGGCAAAATAAATCATTTTTCCCGTTTCCATTTTACAAAAGGGAGACATTTTTCTAAGAGCATATAATCCACTCGATACCCGTGACAAAACCCTTGTGACATGTTCTGTCCAATTCAAGTTTTGATCTACTATTAATCCCAAGAGCTTGGTAGAGGTGGACTGAGAAATGACTTTGCTGTCCAAATTTATTGAAGGAAAAAATGTTTTCACCTGCTGTGTAGTAAATGTCAATAGGTTCGTTTTACTCATATTAATTATTAATTTATTGTTCATCAGATGTTTTGCCAAAGTGGAGAGGTTTGATTTTGCTATTATCTCAATTTCATTCTGGGACTTGGCTGATATTTTTAGGTTTGCGTTATCAGCATACAAAACTAGCTCACTATTGCCTTCGAGATATGGTATACCTTTCAGATAACAGATAAAGAGAATTGGTCCAAGAATTGAGCCTTGGGGTAAACCGCACCTACTTGTTCTCATTTTTGAATTGAAGGTATTTCTGAATCCCTTGTGATTCATATGACTTATTTGAACAAACATTTTCCTGTTCATGATGTATGATTCAAACCACTTGTAAGATACACCTGTCACCCCTAAAGTTTTAAGACGACCAAGCAAAATCCTGTGCGAAATGCTATCAAAAGCTTGTGTGAGATCTAAAAATATCCCGACTGCTCTTTCAGAGTTACCGTATCTATCGAGTCAATGACAGATTCGATAAATTTTGTTGCTGCTGCGGTCCAGTAGCTCATAACCCTGTTCAATTTCAATCATGATAGAATTCCATGAGGACTAATCAGAACAGGGTTTTTCTTAATAGAAGACTTCTCTGATTGGTTCTCGTGGTATCCAGTCCGGATTAGGAATTAACAGACAGGACAACTGGCTCTCTCAAGGCCATGGCTGCTTAGAAACAAAGAGCAACAGAGGAAGCAATACAACAGAAGCTGAAGGAATTAGTCGCATTTCTATTACCTCACAATAAACATCAATTCAACTACCATTTTATGCTTGGAGAGATCGATTTTTAATTTACTTTGCTATCATCCGGTCACTTTCTGTACCTATTCTTCCAGATGTTCCATGAATACTGCTATGTTTTAAAATAAGATCGCTAAATTTGGTAACTCAACTACGGCTATTATAATCTTTTTCACTTGCTCACACTTTCTTTTTCACGTTTTCAACAGAGTATGGAAACTTTTTTTGATCAGCTACTACTTGAGAGACCACACAGATTCTTTCTGAAAGAGCTTCAGCGATTTTTCCCAGAGTTGAGACCTGTTCCAAAATATTTATTCAACTCTATTCCTGATTTAATGGAAAAATGTTAGAGGCGTTTTCGAGATCCGTCAGACATACATACATATCCGCAAACAAACATATTTAAACAGAAATTGTTTGCTTAGTATAATTATTGACTTCAATGATTATGATTCCATTTAGTGAGAGCTCATTTCACATAATAATAGCAACAGGTATAAAAAGCGAAAATGTCGAACATAATATTGAAATTGAAAATAGTAACAGCTGGCATAAGAAGCAAAAATGGCAATCATAACTATTTTGAAATCGAAACAGTTGCTATCATCTTATCTCCATCTGATCTAATGTAAACAAATTATAGTGAGATTCACATTAATGTGTCAGCATTATTTGAATGGGGAGCATTAATGCTATTAATGAGGTATAATGACAGTTTCAAGTGAATATCAACGAACTGTTATGCATATTCTCCAATATTTTTATCGAAAGCTACCTTCTATTTTCTTTTGTAACACAACTAATGTTTGGGAATAATATTGATCCATGTGAAAAGCGCCTCACTTCTATGGAAGATATTTCTACATTAGAAAAAGCAACAACAGCTATTTGGCCGTTTTAAAAAATAACCCCTTTCGTCAAGTTAAATTCTGGCCGAATTTCCTCATTCTTTGCACACAGATTCCACAACGGACACTTTTGAAGTTTTAAAAATACCCTCCATTCATCATACTGATAATTAAAATTTCATCGAAATTGTTTAAGCAATTTTCGTGATCGGTCAGAATATACAAACGAAATTAGTCTTGATAGAATAGGATCAATTGATAGAGCTCCCGTCATAAAAGTTTGTTCCATGAAACATAAAAATTATCTATACTCCCAGGAATAGAAATATAAATATTTATTCTTATATTTATATTCTAATATTCATAAATCTGATCACCATTTTTAAAATTATTCAACACGACATGTTTCGGCTATAAATAATGCCATTATCAAGTGATTGGAAAATAAATAATAATATAATATTCTCAGGAATAGCTCTTATTGAAGTAGCAGTGCCTAATCAATTTTTCCGCGATAAATGCATTTCAATCTTCAACTTGGTGCCAACCCAACAAAGTTAACTCAAATTAATGCCAACCTGACAAAATTATTAATTTGGTTACTAGTTAACAACTGTTTCGAAGAGGTACTCTCTCTAGATTATAGTTCTATAATAACATATGGTATGGACATTTCAATTATAATTTTTAATATTAAGAGATTGGAATAAGAAGAATATACATGCTGAAAGACGAACTTGAAACCCTTAAAAACCTCTTTTAAAGTTAAAATATCGCCAAAAGATTCCTTAGTGAGCACCAAGGACTTATAAGGAAGCTATATTTCAAGTTTTGTTGCAATCCGCTCAGTAGTTTTCCAGATATCGTGATCAGTGAGTCAGTGAGTCAGTGAGATAAGAATTTTATAAGTATAGATTTGAAACAACTCCAATCACCTGATGGTTTCCTATTTTGATTGGTTACAATGAAATAGGTTAAGTTCTAGTTTTGTTGACAAAATATGATCAACAGGGGAAACATCTGTCAGTCATGACTCATGAGCAACCGTTCAGCCACAGAATACACACAAAATGGAAGGTATCAATCTAACCAAGATTTACACCAAGACCACGACACATGACTGCATCATCTTGTAGAAATTAAAACTACTGCTGTATTACAATGCTACACTCTCTCTCAAGATGGCGGATTATGACGTCAAGATACTTTTCATTCTGTGGTTCATCTGTGATCACTAATCTGTGATCAGCTTTTTCACTGAACGTAAAAAACCGATGGAATTGATCAGTGGCTTTGAACTCATCCATTCACTACTACCTTCCACCATTCACTTAACTAATTATAATTATTATGAATTATTCCAATGACCATAATGAGGTCGGCTATCAACCAGATAGAACGTGTCAAACACAATAACTGAAGGTTTTATGAAACGAACTAGAAGGTGGAATAATAGATTGACAATGTATTGTACAATGATACAATTTGCGTTAGTGCTAGACAAAGGTTCCTAGTATTATTTTGAAATTCTGATTAAGTCGCATATGACTTGAATGATGTGTTCTGGTTAAGAAATACCTGACACGTTAAATTAACAGTTTGTTATGGAGAATGGATTTCACAAAAAAATAAATAAAAAAATAATATTCACAAGGTCGTAAGTTCGTCTTTGGCATAACCGGATTGATTTACAAAAATATATTATTATAACTTAATAACTTATTCAATTAGGTTTCTTTATAATTATATTTAACATTGAAATTTCCCAATCTCAATGTAATCATGACCATTAAACCTTCAAAAAAGATTGCGTCACTTGTCAATCGTGGATGGGGCTCCGATAATAATAATTACAACTCACGTGGACTTATTTTTCCTTTATCCGTGGTATAGGAATTATTTCTTTGAAAAGTAGTTGAAAAGGCTGGCCTCCATAGCATGCGGCAGGACGTGGTTTCATCAGTCTTCAATTCTCTAATAAATTGGGCTCAATTCACGTCAATTTGGTAGTCGAATAGCAGAAGGGAATTTTCAGAAACCATGAATGAAATCTCTCTAAACACTGAGAATTAAATTTATTGTACAGAAAAGTTTAATGAGTTCAAGTTTTAAACTTTGCATGAACTTTGACCCAAACTTTGGGTCAGGGTAAAAAGCTAAGTGCAATTCTCTTTCTTCTCCAATAATTCAATTAAAAATTCTCTGTAACCTTGATGTGTCTAATTTACATAAAATTATTTTTATTGGTGCTTGAAGATGATGTAGTATATACATCACCATTGTAACAAGAAATAGACCCTTTGCTCTCAAAGTCATATATATGACAATAAATTACATACAAATACAACTATAAGTTCTTCTTGATAGCAACAGATTTGGTGTTCAATTTTCACAGCAAACTCATAGTTTTTACTGAAAATTTTTTGCATTTGGGAAAACTTCAAATTTTCAATGAAAACTCCCTTTCCTTTGTCGCCATTTGAATTTGCTCCAAACTCAACCATTGATTAGACTTACTTGAAATTGGTTGAAATTTAGCTATGGCTATACACTTATCTTGGCGAGCTGAAGAAATAAGCTTGTAATAAATTTATTGTGTGAAGGAAATTTAAATGTGTACCGAATATTTTGTGGGGCCCAGGGGTGCCGGGGGGAAGAACTTAGAAGGTCTGGAGGTTCTCCCATAGCCTCCAGTATGTAGCCTACTGTATGTAACAGATTTGGTGTTTAGCGTTCACAGCAAACTCATTTTTCTGAGACTTTTTCGCATTCGGGAAAACTTCAAATTTTCAATGAAAACTTCCTTTCCTGGGTCGTCATTTGAAATTGGTCCATATTCAACCATTGACGTAGACTTATCTCCGGGAGCTGAACAAAAAAGCTTCAATCGAATTTTCTTTGCGAGGCTGATTTAAATGTAAAACTTGGGGTCTCTGGGGGTGCTAGGGTGGTAGAATTTTCGTGACTTGTGAGTTTTCCCATAACCTCCAGTGTCTTCTCTAACTGACTTTGGGGTGGGTTTTCCGAGACAACCAAGGCGAGCTGAACAAATAAGCTTGTAATAAATTTATTGTTCGAAGGAAATTTGAATGTCTAAGGAATATTTGGTGAGGTCCAGGGTTGCCGGGGGGCAAAAATTAGAAGGTCTGGAGGTTTTCCCGTAGCCTCCAGTGTAGTATGTAACAGATTTGGTGTTTAGCGTTCACAGCACACTCATTTTTCTGAGACTTTTTCGCATTTGGGAAAACTTCAAATTTTCAACGAAAACTTCCTTTCCTGGGTCGCCATTTGAAATTGGTCCAAATTCAACCATTGATGTAGACTTATCTTCGGGAGCTGAACAAAAAAGCTTCAATCGAATTTTCATTGCGAGGCTGATAAAAATGTAGAACCTGGAGTCTCTGGGGGTGCTACGGTGGTAGAATTTTCGTGACTTGTAAGTTTTCCCATAACCTCCACTGTGTTCTCTAACTGATTTTGAGGTGGGTTTTCCGAGACAATATTGGCCGTGAATTTTTTTTTGTCACTTACAGCTCTGATATAATAAACATTTTCAAACTGATAACACTTTGGTAATTTATTCTTTACGCTCTGATTGGTGGTAATGTAGCCAAAGTGATCGAAAACACGAATACATAACCATTGGTCCATCATTAATAACCTTCCGGTAGTCGCGCCCTACTCAATAACACGAGCAGTCGCGTGTTGTGATTCTTACAGCATCTAATTTTCCAAGTGTTATGTACTCTTTTTACTGAGAAAACATATTAATTAATTGTATAATTACTATTCCCATCTTATTGGATTATTTTACGCCTATAAATATTTGGATTATTACCATTCCGTAGCCCAATAAGGTAAACCAAGCAAAGCCATCAATTCTGTTCAATTGGTTCGTTTACAGTCTTTCCTTCCATACTCATGCACTGTCACGAATAAATGGCACCTAAAGACTGAACCATTGTTCGGTTGATACTGCAACTCAGTGGAGTGATGGGGAGAAAGTTTGGGGAGAAAGGAATGCATAGGTGACCCCACCCCATTCAATAGTTTGTGCAGCAAAAAAACAAACACTGTTGTACGTTTTACAACAGCGGGAATGCCGGAAGGTTCAATTTTTTTAGAATTATAACAAATACACAAATAATAAATAGGTTTCATTCACAACTATGATGGATGATATTATTCGATCGTTTATGATCACTAGTATATCACTTTATTACTTTGATTTAAAATTTACTAGCCGTCAGGCCCGCTTCGCTCGCCATATTCGTCTAGCCAGGGGGCTCCGCCCCCTGGACCTCCGGCTGGATCGTCCAAAAATGGCAGCGGGCTCGCTTCGCTCGCCTGCATGTAGACCTCAGCGGAACCTCTGCACCGAATTTGAACGTATTATGACAATTTGATCTCGAAAAACACCTGTATCTTACCTGTATAGGCGTATCTTTGGCGAAGAAAATTCTTCCACCACAGCTAAACTTGTGTACTGAATTTTTTCAAATATATTTCCATCAATTATTTAAAAAGGTGAGGAAACTCAGTAAAGCTGAGAAAACGCTAATTTTGGGCGTATTTTTAGCGTTATTTCAAATTTCTTCTAACACAACATTATTGCACCCCAGCTGAGCTTTTGTAGTAAATTTGAATATTTTCTGTTTATTTGTTCTCGATAAAGCTGAGAAAGCGCGAAAAAACGCTGGAAAACGCAGATTTTGGCGTTATTTCAAATTCCTTCTAACACAACATTATTGCACCTCAGCTGAGCTTCTGTACTAAATTTGAAATTTTTATGTTTATTTGTTCTCAATAAAGCTGAGAAAACGCTAAAAAACGCGGATTTTGGGCGTATCTTTGGAAATTTTTCCAAATCTGATCTTATTGCGCATCTAAAGGGCCAACTGAACTCACCTACCAAATTTGAAATGTTTTTGTCAAATTTTTATCATATGTTAGGACGATCCAGTCGGGGTCCAGACAAAACGTTTGACTAAACGGATAGGGCGAGCGAAGCGTGCCTGACGGCTAGTAACATGATATTCCCAGGAATAGCTCTGATTGAAGTAGCAGTACCCAATCAATTTTTCCGCGATAAATCAGGACCTCCTAAATAGGTATTTAGGAGGTACTGGATAAATTGGTAATTAGGAGGTCCTGGATAAATGCACTTCAATCTTCAACCTGGTGCCAACCTAACAAAGTAAACTCAACTTAATGCCAATCTGACAAAATTTTTACTTAGTTACTGTAGTGAATTTGAACATTTTCTGTTTATGTGTTCTCGATAAAACTGAGAAAACGCTAAAAACGCAAATTTTGGGCGTATCTTTGGAAATTTTTCCAAATTTGTTCTTATTGCATCTCTAAAGGGCCACCTGACACACCTACCAAATTTGAAATGTTATGTCATTTTTTATCATAATGTTAGGACGAATATAGGTATATATAGGTATTTGGTACCTAATAGGTATTTGGGAGGTACTGTATAAATTGGTATTTAGGTGGTCCTGGATAAATGCATTCCAATCTTCAACTTGGTGTCAACTCAACTTAATGCCAACCTGACAAAATTTCTAATTTAGTTACCAGAAAACAGTTTCGAAGAGGTACTTTCTCTAGATTATAGTTCTATCTATCAACATATGGTATGGCCATTTTAATTATAATTCTAAGATATTGGAATAAGAAGAATATACAATCATTCTAAAAGACGAACTTAAAACCCTTGAAAACCACCCTTAGAGATAAAATATCGCCAAAAGATTTCTCAGTGCGCCTCTAAAAGGCCAACTGAACATACCTACCAGATTTGAACGTTTTTGGTCCGGTAGATTTTTAGTTCTGCGAGTGAGTGAGTGAGTGAGTGAGTCAGTCAGTCAGTCAGTGAGTGAGTGCCATTTCGCTTTTATATATCTATATATATATAAAAGCGAAATGGCACTCACTCACTCACTCACTCACTCACTCACTCACTCGCATAACTAAAAATCTACTGGACCAAAAATGTTCAAATTTGGTAGGTATGTTCAGTTGGCCCTTTAGAGGCGCACTAAGAAATCTTTTGGCAATATTTCAACTCTAAGGGTTGTTTTTAAGGGTTTAAAGTTCGTCTTTTAGCATGTATATTCTTCTTCTCCCAATCTCCTTATTAGAATTGAAATTTCCATATCATATGTTACTATAGAACTATAATCTAGATAGAGTACCTCTTCGAAACAGTTGTTAACTGGCAACTAAATTAATAATTTTGTCAGGTTGGCATTAAGTTGAGTTGATTTTGTTAGGATGGCACCAAGTTGAAGATTTAAATGCATTTATCGCGGAAAAATTGATTGGGCACTGCTACTTCAATCCTGGGAATATTATATTACTAGCCGTCAGGCTCGCTTCGCTCGCCATATCTGTTTAGCCAGACGTTTAGTCTGGACCCCCGACTGGATTGTCCTAATATAATATGATAAAAATGAAAAAATGCAGGCGAGCGAAGCGAGCCTGCTGATCTCATTCTTGGACGATCCAGTCGGGGGTCCAGGGGGCGGAGCCCCCTGGCTAGACGGATATGGCGAGCGAAGCGAGCCTGACGGCTAGTATATATATAGATTCTCAATGGATAAACGAGATTTTTTTGCTACTCAATAACTTAGTTGTTCGTTTCATGAGTATTTCCTTCATTTTTCAGAAAATAAAAATAATTAATTACTAGTAGTTCTGTGATCAGTAGACCTCACGCAGTATTCTCAACCACAAGTACCTGATTGAAACTAAAGACCTTAGGAAATACAGCAATAGACTGGCTTCTCCACACATCTGTGTAATCACTTGTCAGCTGATTTATGATGAATAATTCTACAGTCTTATTTTTACTTTCCTTGCCCTATTACCATAGGTAAGGAAAGTATTGCTTTCCGAAAAAAATTAAGGTACCCCAATTTCTAAATTTCTATACGTTTCAAGGTCCCCTGAGTCCAAAAAAGTGGTTTTTGGGTATTGGTCTGTATGAGTGCGTGTGTGTGGTGTGTGTGTGTGTGTATGTGTGTGTGTGTGTGTGTGTGTGTGTGTGTGTGTGTGTGTGTGTGTGTGTGTGTGTGTGTGTGTGTGTGTGTGTGTGTGTGTGTGTGTGTTGTGTGTGTGTGTGTGTGTGTGTGTGTGTGTGTGTGTGTGTGTGTGTGTGTGTGTGTGTGTGTGTGTGTGTGTGTGTGTGTGTGTGTGTGTGTGTGAATGTGTATGAGTGTATGTGCGTCTGTGTACACGATATCTCATCTCCCAATTAACGGAATGACTTGAAATTTGGAACTTAAGGTCCCTCCCCTATAAGGATCCGACACGAACAATTTCGAACAAATCAAATCCAAGATGGCGGCTAAAATAGCGGAAATGTTGTCAAAAACAGGGTTTGCCGCGATTTTCTCGAAAACGGCTCCAACGATTTTGATCAAATTTATACCTAAAATAGTCATTGATGAGCTCTATCAACTGCCACTAGTCCCATATCTGTTAAAATTTCAGAAGCTCCGCCCCATCAATGCAAAGTGTGATTTTAGATTCCCAATTATCAGGATACATTTTAAACAAAAAAAAGTGGAAAAGATTGAGCATAAAAATCTCTACAATTAATGTTCAGTGACATTTTCACCTAAGATTGGAAAAAAGCTCGAAATTCGAGAAAATGTGTTTATTCAATAATGCAAACTGTTGCCAACTGTTAATTCTATTAAATCATTCACTTTTAAGAGATAGTAGACCTCGTGTGTCTCCAGCGTTATTGTCCTGTCACCAGCTGGCAGATCTTTGGATAGTATAGACTTGAGATGCGCGTGTACACTAGCGTCAGGTAATAAATTTTCATAACGGCAAGGAAAGTTGTGTGAGTGCGCCACACCAGATTTTTACTCTAATATTGGCGTATGAAGAAGTCTCCTTTCTCCTTTCATATCATCCTTGAAATGCAAAATTTCCAAAATCCTTGTATTTCCTTCCTTGTAAATCCTTCCAACATTCAAACATTCAAACATTCAAGCATTCAAACATTCAAAGATTCAAACATTCGAAAATTCAATCATTCAAAGATTCAAACATTCAAACATTCAAACATTCAAACATTCAAACATTCAAACATTCAAACATTCAAACATTCAAACATTCAAACATTCAAACATTCAAACATTGAATCATTCAAAGATTCAAACTTTCAAACATTCCAACATTCAAACATTCAATCATTCAAACATTCACACATTCACACATTCAAACATTAAAACATTCAAACATTTAATCATTCAAACATTCAAACATTCAAGCATTCAAGCATTCAAACATTCAAACATTCAAACATTCAAACATTCAAACATTCAAACATTCAAACATTCAAACATGCAAACATTAAGAGAAATTACAAACCGTCGACTTCAATCTTAGACCTCACTTCGCTCGGTCAATAATTTACACTTATCAATATAATTTCTCGGCCTTGTAGATTGTAGGCCAAGAGTTGGTTATTACATTTCACTACTATAAGGTTATGTCGGACATAAACATACGGCTAAGCTCGTATAATTTTATATAATTGATTTAATAAGTTACATAAACTTTTTAATCTAAAATTTAATTGAATAGAGAGAGATTCAGGTAATCATTGATAAGGAATTTCAACAAAAGATAGTAAGAGTCGCTTCTGCCTTGATTGTTGAAGCTATAGTTCAGGTAGAATCTATATATTTATATAGAAGCGAAATGGCACTCACTCACTCACTGACTCACTCACTCACTCGCAGAACTAAAAATCTACAGGACCAAAAACGTTCAAATTTGGTAGGTATGTTCAGTTGGCCCTTTAGAGGCGCACTAAGAAATCTTTTGGCGATATTCTAACTCTAAGGGTGGTTTTTTTAGGGTTTTAAGTTCGTTCTTTAGCATGTATATTCTTCTTATTCCAATATCTTAAAATTATAATTGAAATGTCCATACCTTAAGTAATATAGAACTTTAATCTAGAGAGAGTACCTATTCGAAACAGTTGTTCTGGTGACTAAATTAAAAATGTTGTCAGGTTAGCATCAAGTTGAGTTGACTTTGTTACATTGGCACCAAGTTGAAGATTGAAATGCATTTATCCAGGACCTCCTAAATACCAATAAATTTATCCAGTACCTCCTAAATACCTATTTAGGAGGTCCTGATTTATCGCGGAAAAATTGATTGGGTACTGCTACTTCAGAGCTATTCCTGGAAATATTATATTACTAGCCGTCAGGCTCGCTTCGCGCGCCATATCTGTTTAGCCAGACGTTTAGTCCGGACCCCCAACTGGATCGTCCTAACATTATGATGAAAAAAAGGACATAACATTTCAAATTTGGTAGGTGTGTTCAGTTGGCCCTTTAGAGACGCAATAAGAACGAATTTGGAAAAATTTCCAAAGATACGCCCAAAATTTGTGTTTTTAGCGTTTTCTCAGTTTTATCGAGAACACATAAACAGAAAATGTTCAAATTCACTACAGTAACTAAGTAAAAATTTTGTCAGATTGGCATTAAGTTGAGTTGACTTTGTTAGGTTGGCACCAGGTTGAAGATTGAAGTGCATTTATCCAGGACCTCCTAAATACCAATTTATCCAGTACCTCCTAAATACCTATTTAGAGGGTCCTGATTTATAGCGGAAAGATTGATTGGGTACTGCTACTTCAATCAGAGCTATTCCTGGGAATATTATATTACTAGCCGTCAGGCTCGCTTCGCTCGCCATATCCGTTTAGCCAGACGTTTAGTCTGGACCCCGACTGGATCGTCCTAACAGATGATAAAAATATGACATAACATTTCAAATTTGGTAGGTGTGTTCAGTTGTCCCTTTAGAGGCGCAATAGGAACGAATTTGGAAAAATTTCCAAAGATACGCCCAAAATCTGCGTTTTTAGCGTTTTCTCAGTTTTATCGAGAACACATAAACAGAAAATGTTCAAATTCACTACAGAAGCCCAGCTGGGGTGCAATAATGTTGTGATAGGAAAAATTTGAAATAACGTCAAAGATACGCCCAAAATCTGCGTTTTTTCGCGCTTTCTCAGCATTATCGAGAATAAATTAACAGAAAATGTTTAAATTTACTACAGAAGCTCAGCTGGGGTGCAATAATGTTGTGTTAGAAGGAATTTGAAATAACGCCAAAGATACGCCCAAAAATTAGCGTGTTCTCAGCTTTTCTGCGTATCCTCACCTTTTTCAATAATTGTTGGAAATATATTAGAAGAAATTCAGTACACAGGTTTAGCCTAGGTGGAAGAATTTTGTTCGCCAAAGATACGCCGATATAGTAACAGGTGTTTTTCGAGATCAAATTGACATATGTTCAAATTCGGTACAGAGGTTCCGCTGAGGTCTACATGCAGGCGAGCGAAGCGAACCCGCTGATCTCATTTTTGGACAATCCAGTCGGGTGTCCAGATTTCGGTTCAGAGGTTCCGCTGAGGTCTACATGCAGGCGAGCAAAGCGAGACCGCTGATCTCATTTTTGGACGATCCAGTCGGGGGTCCAGACGGATAGACGGATATGGCGAGCGAAGCGAGCTTGACGGCTAGTAATTTATATTTTAGCCAGATCACTTATTTGGGGTTCCTTGACAGATAAAAATGGTCACAAGTTCACATACATTTTATTAAGTCACTTCAATTATGAATATTTTGGAAGAGTCATATAAATGGTTAAATAGAAGAAACATTTTGTCTCTAGTGGAAAAGTATAATAACTGAAAAATAGAGAGGGATGAAATAAGATTGGATCGAGAATAATGTATTCCTGTAGATTCAATTCAATGTTGGCTCTTGAATATCATGAAAACTTGTAATATCCAATGAGGAAGGGAATGAGGGTTGATAACATAAAGATATTGAGTATATTGGAAACAAAAGAAAATAAGGGGAGAATATGAAAAAACTCTAGAGAGGTAAAACATGAGAGAAAAGGAAAAAGATAGAAATGATAACGATGATGATTGGATGATGTATGATAGAAAATTGAAGGATTAAATAAGATTGATGAGGGAATGGATGTAAAGGTGAAATTGAGAAGATGAGGAAAAAACTGATTGAATTGATTGAAAAAGTGACAAAAACTGAAAAAAGCCATCCCGATCAACAGGATAAAATCAGAAAACAAGGGAGAATACAGTGAAGAAGTAAATAAAC
Organism: Nilaparvata lugens; assembly: GCF_014356525.2. Taxonomy (NCBI): domain Eukaryota; kingdom Metazoa; phylum Arthropoda; class Insecta; order Hemiptera; family Delphacidae; genus Nilaparvata; species Nilaparvata lugens. Next base: position 50,019,734 of record NC_052507.1, read on the forward strand.
CTCAAAAAGCTATTCTGGTTCACGTGAGAGTGAAATCAGAAGAAAATTTGAAGAACGGGAGAGAATCTTGCAAAAAAACTGAGTAAAGCTGTTCCCTTATTAACTGTGGATAATCAAAATAGAAGAAAATCTAAATAAGAAAGAATCCAGTGAAAAATTGGGAAAAAGCTAATAATAGCTATCCTAACCTGATTAACAGAAGACTATTCCAAAAACAGGAGTTGGAGCAGAAGAGAAGTAACAAAGATGAGTTGATGAATATAGAGAGAGTGATAAGAACAGTGTATAACAAAGTGGTGTAGGTGATGAAGAAGTAGTGAAGAATTAGTAGGAGAAGGAGGAGTTCAATGTTGACAAGGGATGTGAGAATGATGGAGGATGATGAAAGGAGTGTTGTGGGTGGACTTGAGGAGGAAAGGGTGGTGGACAAAGAAGGAAGACAGGCCAAAAGCTGAGAAAGGAAGAAGAAAGACAAGCAGAATAATGGAGTGTGTGACAGAGTGGATGGGTGGCTTTAGAGGACTTACGGCCGAGATCGATTTCCAATAAATAACATTCAATAAGCTCAGACAGCAACGTGTCCTGGATTGGAGAGGAGCGCCAAGAATGGAATGAACAAAGATAAAGAAGTGAGAATGTCGAGAATGTTGAGAGAAGGATGGAGAAAGAGAGAGTGAGAGAGAAAAAGAGAAAGAGTGATTGTGTAATTAAGAGTAAGAGGAGTAATTTGGGCTGCCTTCAACTCCACCCCTCTTCAGGTGGAGGGGGCAGGACAAACCAACCAAGTAAAACCCTCAAGATTAGTCTGTTATTTCCAGTCAGTATTTGTAGGAGAAGGAAGGTGGATCACCTACTTATTACTATGTTACTGATAATATTCTTTTGACATATTATAATTTATAGTTTCCCTAATACATCATTGTTCCACAATCTGCTACTTACATGTATTTTTCGAATGTAGTGTTTGTGAAATGTCTTTTCCTCGAATTTGTTTTCCTTTCTCATGATGAGAACTCTATTCAATAAATCGGATAATGTTACAAACGTGTAACAAAATAGTAACACTTTGAACAAAAAAAATTGTCATAGCAACTGCTATGACAAGTGGTAATATCGAAGGACCGAGCTTTGTGCTCTGGAGTGTAGAAACATAAAATATTTTTAACGAAAGATTGAATTTATAGATTATATTTATTTATTCATTTTCTCAGTCGTACAATTATTTTCACAGTTTTTTGAGGAGGCACAACAGGCTTATGCCCAAACCCGTCCCTTTACAAATTTATACTACAATCCAAATCAAAATCTAGATTAAGCTACTATCACTCATCAAAATAACAATTTATACACACTTGAAAAAACAAACACATCATCGATTACAAATAGATATACTATGAATTCGATTTAGTATGTTAAACTATGTTTGCTACAATATTTGTTGATATACTATGTACTATTCTACACTAACAGTATCTAGTTACTATTTTGGACTTTCTGAAGTGAACATGTTTTCTGAAAAAAAAAGAGAAATAAAGGAAAATAAGTTTTGCTGAATATTTTTCTTCTCGTGAAATCAGCTGGATGATCCCACACATGCACTCGTTCACTCTCTTCCATTACGGTATCGACAGATGACAAATTTCCAGCTGTTTTTCCAAGGACGTATTTATCCTTTTAATGTCCTTCAGCGAGTTATCCCAGGGTTGAGACCTAGTGCGATCGAATTTTCATATCATAGACGTACTTTGATCCAAATTTCGTGAGATCGTTAGAGCAGTTTTCGAGAAGCGGTCACATACAGATATATATAAACATATAAAAATCTGAACATATAAACAGAAATTGCTCGTTTGATAGTATAGGATTATTAATTACGTATATGTTACAGACAGTTGCTGACAGACGTTGACGGAAGCGAGTAAATATAGAACTTATAAATTAATTTTGTGTGTTATTCAGCTGATTTCATGTGTCGGCGCATGAAGTCTGTCCGTCTGTGTGATATCTCCCAAATAGCATAATATTGTTTGAATGAATGGAAAAATTGGAGAAATAGTATGGAATTAATTCCAGCTGACTTAATAATTGAATCAAAACAATTTTTTTCTCATGCACTTTCAATGTTATTTTTATATCCTGAAAAAGGACAAAGGAGTGAGTCAATTTTGTTGTCCAACAAACTTGACCTTGTGACGTTATTCTTTATATTTAAATAACGAGTAGCCTCCTGCTTGGCATCAGTCGGTAGAGCATGAAATATTTGATATAATTATATAATTAGGTCGTGGTTTTTTAATAGGATTCAGTCTCATTAAAATCTTTATAGGCCCAGATATGAGCTTCCCCTATAACTCTTGTAATTCATTAAAAAAAATAAATATATATAAATACGATATTCATACTATAGTGTTGAGGAATTAAAATGAATTGCACACCATAAACAATTTGATACATATATTAACAAATAATGCAAAAAATAGATCGAGGCAAAAAATATATAAAGAGCGATAAAAATATAATATAAAATAAAAATGGAACAATAATTGAAATCAGTAAAATATCACAGGCTAAACTTATACTACTCTAGTTTTATGGCACGAATCATTACCATGTGCCTTTATCTTAAAATCATATGCATCCTTTTGCATGTAGCTGCGATATGAGCTTGCTAATACTTGTCGACTTGGACAATTCAATTAAAAATAGGTTCTTTAAGATCAACTTGATAAATTGGCAACTAATAATCCAAATATATATATTAAATTCTCTAGTACTTAGTAGATTTCTCTATATTGAATATATATTTTATCTCAGGGTGCAAGATTCGGCACCTGATGGAATAGGTAGAGCAATTCATCTAGTGAATTAGAGCTATAACAAACTATCGCAAATTATATTGCAAAAATTAAAGATCATATGAATATGTTTTAATAGCCTAGATTTTATACTTCTTTGATTCGATAGAATTTTCTGAAATGTATTGATCCATTGACTCCTTTAATAAAATACCTTTAATACTATATTTACTTGCGCAAGTATTTTTTTTATTAAATTCTCAATTTATAATAAAACCCTTTCGACGAGCTAGCTTTGATTATTAGATAAATTCGAAGCACTAGGGCGCCCATCACTAATTCAACATCTATCACTCATGTGTCGAAATCTTCTTACAAGCCGCCGATGTCGATCCAACTCCCGGTGGTCCTGGATATGGTAGCCGGAATCGTCTCTTCCAAGGGGTTACAAATTATTTGAAATTGAAAATGACTTCTGCTTTACAAGAGCATCACAAAGCCTTTAAGAAATTTAATAATTTGATCTAACTTTAGCTTTTACAATTTATAGCAAGTACTACGCTCCAAAATATTTAGGGTCCTCTCATGGTGGCATTTGGCTGGCGAGTGATGGTTCTCCCTTCTCAATTTCACATTCTATCTCCGACTTTCAAATAACCACAAAATTTGAATATCTTAGTCCTCCACCATTCAAGGCTCAAACAGATCGTACAAAAAATATCAAATTATTACTTAGGTTGTGTGTTTAATAATTTCTTTGCCTTTGGGCCATATCCATAACATAGACTATACAACAATTAAACATAAATCCCAAACATTTACAGAAACATATATAAATATTTTTGAATTGGCGTACTATTGCCGCCTATTAACTGCCATTGTGCTATTGGTGCATGCAAACTTGATTCAGCATTCATGTGCCTGGTACCTCCCAGTTCCTGAACACACTCAATTATCTTTATTAGGCTTTTTACTTATGCTCTCTACATGCTAGCTAATATTCTATATACTAATATCTATTTCATGCTTCCTAATAGTTAGCCACGTGATCATGTGTTCTTTCAAATTGCATACCGTTTTGTTGCAATAGAGCTCTGCCAAGAAGTCTGGTCAGATTCCACGCTGCTCGACTCGGTCGATCGTTAGGTCGCCGATCACTGAATGCATATACCCAACCTCAATCCTCAAAATATTTTATATAATAATATATTTATTAGCAACAATTCTTTCAAATCCTTTTAGGTTTTTTGTACCGTTTAGCCAGAACAAGCTGATGCTATCCAATCTTAATTGTTATCTATTTGGCGATATTAGCCAGTTACTTTATTCAGACCCTTAATACTTCGTTAGGGATTTTTATCTACCAATTTCCGATACTTTACACGCGCCCCTGGATTTGAATTCAAAATATTTGAGAATCACAATGTTTTTAATGAAAATCCACCCTTCAATACATCGATATATATCATACTTATTTATAAATTATACTCTCAGACTTTTATCACAGTTCACAGATCTATCTGCTGCACCTCCTTTAGACCTCTATCAAATACAATAACAAATTCTCCTCCTCAACACACATAAATATCATAAATATAATCTTCTAGACGCATTCCTCCTTACAACACCGAAACATAGTATTTTTAAATTCGCCACTCACAGGGCCGCCAACCTAACTACACACACTTCTTAATTCTCATAATTGATTCTTTTCAGACAATAATTTCGATGTACAAAACTTCTGGGCTTATATTTATAGTACTTCTTAGGTCTTAATATAAATAATTTTCTATACATCAGGTACAATACTTTTCTTTTGCTAATTACTCTTTGGTTTTGGGTAACTAGCATTCACTTTAGGTTTTTTCAGGGTACCAACATGCATAACTAACGGTAATAAATATAAAACATATAAATAAATATACTAACATTTATAAATATAATAAATAACAGTAAGATAACTTTTTGGTACAGTACTTTTTCATAAACATATGTTTAACAGACATTACATATTTGATTTAGGTGGCTTTGGCCAGCTGACTACTTGTTCTACATTTCATACTGCTACATGTACATCAGAATTTGCTGTCGAATTTCATAACTAACCTAACTGCTCGCATTTCTTCCTTTTAAAGGTAATTAACATATTTTAATTTTACTATCCCCGCTTGTGTCCTTTTTTATTTGATGTATCTTATTTAATTACATAATTAAAAATTATTCTTTTGCTTGTTGCAGGCTTTGGACAGTTGGGAGAAATCAAAAATCTGATTTGTTGACACGAGGTTGCTACATCAATATTAATTTATTAAGAAAGGTCAGTAATTGGCTTGATAGCGGTGTTTTCCTTGATTACTTATCATATTATTTCAAATTTGACGATATAGCATGTAGAAAATGTTGTGATTTACTTGCATCTTCTTGCATTCTGTTTGTAGATGTTGCTGTAGGCCGGTTGATTATCTGCTGTTGATTGTTGAGGCTGTCCTTTTATTAATCTATCCTTCATAAATTTAAAGCCCTTGTATCTTGTGTATTCTTTCTTCAAATAACTACTTGTTCCTTTAATAATAATTTCTTTTAATCTTTCTTTTCCATTCATCCTGTAGTCTTAATTCATCTTTTCTTTCTTTCATTTTCGTTAAAATTCTTTAAATTCTCATTTCATTCTTTATAAATTAGTAGCTCACAACAACAAACATTCTTGTAATATTAAATTCCAATCATCAATAGTAGATTCATTTAACAACACAATATAATATTTTCCATCATATCTACACACAGTCTTTTATTAATCACAGCCATTATAACAAATATTACACACCATATCAAAACATTTATTATCTCTTTAACAATGTAATCTCTCAACATATAGCCAGGTACTTCCATTTTCTTTATATTACTTTTTATTGCTTCTATTCTTCTCAAACACCGTTTATCCTTAATTAATCTCCACAAGTAGTCCACTTTATTGTTGCCCATGCACGAATCCGTAATAGTCCTTTTAGTAGCTCCGTTTTCATCCCATTTATTACGTCCATTTTGCCGGTCACATCGCTGATTTGCTCTCTTGAAACGTATGTGCTGCGGATGCATGCTGTCGGTCTCCTCCTGTCCTCCTCGGTATCGGTCCAGTATCCTCCTCGGGCGTTTGAAACGTGCATGTGGCCGGTATGCGCGCTCGTGGTTTCTCCTGCGTTTCTTTCGCCTGACTTTCCGCCTCCGGGCCTTGCGGTGCTGGTACCTTCGGTCATGTAGTCCGTCCTCCTCGTCCTGATGTCGGCCGTCCGGTGTCCTCGGGCACTTCCGTCTCCGGACCTTGCGATGGTCGCTCCTCTTGTCAGGTAGTCCGTCCTCCCTGGTGTCATCCTCTTGGTCCACTATCCTGGGTTCCTTGGGGTGCCTTGGTGGGGTCGAATGATGCGCGGGTGCGGTGGCGGTCTCTTGATGCGCGGTGTGACGTCCAAAGCGGGTAGTATTGTGGCGGTCTCCTCCTGGCGACTGTTTATTTTTAGCAGTGATTCTTCGGTGGCGGGTTGCTCTTCGGTGGGGAACAGGATACTTAAAATGGGTTGTTGCTTGCGGCTGGTTTTAATTGCATGGTTGGTGGCGGTTTTTTGTGGTAGGCTGTCTTGTATGGGCTCCTGTGTGTCTGGTGGTGGGTTATCTTGTGTTTTTTGTTGATTTAATCCTGTTGCATGCGCTAATGTATAATTTGTGCTTACTTGTAGAGGTGGCGGTTTGTAATTTCTGTTGTAATTATTCTGAGTGTGACTATTATTTGAGTTTAATCGATCACGGCCATCATAGTGATTCCTGCGGTTGCTCTGCTGGGTGTAATGGTTGGTTGTGCGATTTTGAAATTTTTCATTATTCCAGTTACCATTTTGCTTGTGCTCATAGCGGCGTTCAAATTGAGGGGCAGATCGGTAGCGATCATATGATATCGGTTCATAATTTTGGCTGTTATACTGATTACTTTTTGAGTTATGTTGATTCTGTGTGTATCTCTGGTCTGAACGGTGGTTTGACATTGCCATCACAGACTGTATGCCATATAAATGATTCATCAGCTGTTTGCAATCAGTAATGGGTTCTGTGGCGAGTGCCATTCTAACTTGATATGGTAGTTTCTTTAGAATAATACTTGCCAATGCCGATTCGTTAATGGGCTCGCTCAATTGAGAATTTTTGAACTGTAGAGCAGTGACGAAAGTGGTACATGCACCGTCTAAGTTAGGGTTGAAATCGCATGATATGATGTCCGCTAGCACGTCCAACTGTTTACTTCTGCTCCAATACTGTTCCAGGAAGACAGCTACAAACTCATCCAATGATGTAAATTCATGGGCTCTACTCCAAAAGAACATCAAGGGTTCGCCAATCAATAAACTAGTCAAACGAAGACGCCACATGCTCTAAGAGGTAAGTGCAAGAGTTTGTACTAATTTTATCTGATCAATGAATGGTTGAGGTTGCAAATGGCGATCAGTATTATCAAATTTGCCCAGTCCTTGCAATATACTATGTTAGTTGATGTTATCTGCTTGAATTCCTTGATGTCGTTGTTGGATATGATTTTCTAATGCTGTTATTTTTTCCTGTGCCATCTGCCATTGACTATTATGTGTAATTTTATTAGCGTTTATTTCTTGATCCAATTGAGTCAGAGTGGATTTTTGAATTAGTAGAGTTCCGTTTAAAGCTTTACAGGTTTCTGTGTTTTGATTGATGCTACCTTGCAGTTGGTTCATTTTTGTGGACATATTAATCTGTTTATTTTGTATTTCTTTAATACTGTTAATATTTTTGTCAACTGTAGTTGTTAAATTTTGATTGGTAACGGTAATTTGTTTGTTGATTTCTTGATGGCAATCGGCCCTAATGTTATTTGTTAAATCCTGAATGGGTGTAGTGATTTGTGTGGTTAGGTTATCTATCCTTTCGTTGAGTTCACAGGTAACCGTATCCAACCTTTCCGATAATCCTGCCGTAACTTTATCCTGACTTTCTTTCTGTAGATTTATCATTGCTTTTAATTCTTCCCTATGATTCTCTACTTTAGTCTCAATAGTATCCAACCGTCGTTCTACTGATTTTATAGCGCCTGCTGTCTCTTTCATGCCCTGTTCCACTGTTTGTTTATTTGCCTCTTTTATTGCAGCATTCTCTTTTTTAATCTCCTGCATCATATTATCCATTGTGTTTTGTAACATAATATTGAACATACTGCTAGTTTGTTCCATTATTACCTTTTTAAATGGATCTAGCTCTGTGACTGGAAATAGACTTTGTTTGCTCAGATGTGACTCGGCCTCTGGAGATGCGGGTTCTGCAGGCTGCTCCTCGCCCCCTTCAAAGTTGATCTCTGCTATCCGTTGATTCAATGGTATGTCAGCGGCATCGATTCGAGTGGATGATAGAGGTTGCAGACCTTGTGGATCGAAGACTATCGACCCGACACTTCCTGGTTCCCTTTCTCGTGGCGTATTTGCATCTACCATGGTGGGGTTTGATGTGCTGGGAGTCGACAAAGTGGGATCTGTGCAACCGCCGTACATATATGAAACTTCAGAGTTTGCGGGAGTGTGATTCATTGTGTCAAATATGATAAATGCTAATCAAAAAGTGATAAATAATGAGCGAAAATGCTAAAAAAAGAGACACAAACCGGGACTTACAGTGAAACAGTTATGTGCAAAGTGTTTGGATACTCAAAGACAAGGTATTTATACTTAAGTTTTTTATAATGCTCTAGCACCCCCAATGTTTAGTATTAATTCTTGACTAGTTTACAGACTGTGACTTATTTTCCAACCGGCTTAAATACATAATATATTCTTGACTAGAAAGTAATAGCAGTTTAGGCTTATAAAATATAATCTCTCTCTATAAAACATATATTTTTCACAATAACAATAATATAAAATTTTCTTTAAAACATATAATTTATCTTTATTTAAAGCTATTGATTCCCCAAAAAGTAATACAAATTTTACTTCGCCTGTTTTCCTCAATACTCGTATAAGTTATCTATACTTTCATTATCCATCCACGATAAATTTTAATATAACTAGACTTGTCTTTCAATATTATCTTCAATATGGGTATTGACTCAATTTCAAATAATTATTCGATGAGCTCGGCTCTCATCATCAGTCCCACGTTGGTACGGCATGTTTCTATGACATTATTCTTTATATTTAAATAACGAGTAGCCTCCTGCTTGGCATCAGTCGGTAGAGCATGAAATATTGATATAATTATATAATTAGGTCGTGGTTTTTTAATAGGATTCAGTCTCATTAAAATCTTTATAGGCCCGATATGAGCTTCCCCTATAACTCTTGTAATTCATTAAAAAAATAAATATATAATACGATATTCATACTAGTGTTGAGGAATTAAAATGAATTGCACACCATAAACAATTTGATACATATATTAACAAATAATGCAAAAAATAGATCGAGGCAAAAAATATATAAAGACGATAAAAATATAATATAAATAAAAAATAGGAACAATAATTGAAATCAGTAAAATATCACAGGCTCTAGATTTATACTCTAGATTTAGGCACGATCATTACCATGTGCCTTATCTTAAAATCATATGCATCCTTTTGCATGTAGCTGCGATAAACTTTATACTCTAGATTTATGGCACGAATCATTACCATGTGCCTTTATCTTAAAATCATATGCATCCTTTTGCATGTAGCTGCGATATGAGCTTGCTAATACTTGTCGACTTGGACAATTCAATTAAAAATAGGTTCTTTAAGATCAACTTGATAATTGGCAACTAATAATCCAAATATATATATTAAATTCTCTAGTACTTAGTAGATTTCTCTATATTGAATATATATTTTATCTCAGGGTGCAAGATTCGGCACCTGATGGAATAGGTAGAGCAATTCATCTAGTGAATTAGAGCTATAACAAACTATCACAAATTATATTGCAAAAATTAAAGATCATATGAATATGTTTTAATAGCCTAGATTTTATACTTCTTTGATTCGATAGAATTTTCTGAAATGTATTGATCCATTGACTCCTTTAATAAAATACCTTTAATACTATATTTACTTGCACAAGTATTTTTTTATTAAATTCTCAATTTATAATAAAACCCTTTCGACGAGCTAGCTTTGATTATTAGATAAATTCGAAGCACTAGGGCGCCCATCACTAATTCAACATCTATCACTCATGTGTCGAAATCTTCTTACAAGCCGCCGATGTCGATCCAACTCCCGGTGGTCCTGGGATATGGTAGCCGGAATCGTCTCTTCCAAGGGGTTACAAAATTATTTGAAATTGAAAATGACTTCTGCTTTACAAGAGCATCACAAAGCCTTTTAAGAAATTTAATAATTTGATCTAACTTTAGCTTTTACAAATTTATAGCAAGGTACTACGCTCCAAAATATTTAGGGTCCTCTCATGGTGGCATTTGGCTGGCGAGTGATGGTTCTCCCTTCTCAATTTCACAATTCCTATCTCCGACTTTCAAATTAACACAAAATTTGAATATCTTAGTCCTCCGCCATTCAAGGCTCAAACAGATCGTACAAAAAATATCAAATTATTACTTAGGTTGTGTGTTTAATAATTTCTTTGCCTTCGGGCCATATCCATAACATAGACTATACAACAATTTAACATAAATCCCAAACATTTACAGAAACATATATAAATATTTTTGAATTGGCGTACTATTGCCGCCTATTAACTGCCATTGTGCTATTGGTGCATGCAAACTTGATTCAGCATTCATGCGCCTGGTACCTCCCACTTCCTGAACACACTTAATTATTTTATTAGGCTTTTTACTTATGCTCTCTACATGCTAGCTAATATTCTATATACTAATATCTATTTCATGCTTCCTAATAGTTAGCCACGTGATTATGTGTTCTTTCAAATTGCATACCGTTTTGTTGCAATAGAGCTCTGCCAAGGGGTCTGGTCAGATTCCATTTGAGGGTTCTGCTCGACTCGGTCGATCGTTAGGTCGCCGATCACTGAATGCATATACCCAACCTCAATCCTCAAAATATTTTATATAATAATATATTTATTAGCAACAAATTCTTTCAAATCCTTTTTAGGTTTTTTGTACCGTTTAGCCAGAACAAGCTGATGCTATCCAATCTTAATTGTTATCTATTTGGCGATATTAGCCAGTTACTTTATTCAGACCCATTAATACTTCGGTTAGGGATTTTCATCTACCAAATTTCCGATACTTTACAACCTGTAAAAGGTTCGAAGAATTCGTGTTAAAAATTTGAAGCTTATTTATCAATTATTCTCTCTAGAGTTCTTGTCGAATATACAAAACAGACAGAAAACGACTTTGGCCTTCAGTAAGCCAACGTCAGATCTCGTGCAGCCTTTGTTCTGTCATCATCAGAATATTATTATTAGACTTGATTCTGCCTGTTTACGCATTCACCCCGTGAGGAAGGATGGTATTGTTTGAGAGGCTGGGGAAACGAAGGGTGTATTCTGCAGTCGACGACCAGAGTGCACTGGTATAATTAAGTAGTCTCAACGGTGAGACAATAAATTACAATGATTAATAACCTTTCAAACCCCAGTTGATATTGGCGCGTGGCATATTTTCTCTGTAATTGACAGAAAGCAGTGAGTTGTACTATTTCTTTTGAAAAAATACAACAGTATCAGTCACAATTTCACTAATATGATATACAATGTTCATTTTAATAGTTCCCGATGAATTTTATCAACTTCCTCGTACAGATGTTGTCCCATAGGAGTTAAAAGATTTGTCCTTGAAACTGTGACGTTCCTGGGGGGGGGGGGTTTATCGCTGTTACACTATAGAAACACAAGACTGAGGGAATCAATACAAGATCTGACTTGCTTTTTGGAATCGCAGGTAGCATAACACCCGTACACCCTTGATTAGCTTTATGACAGATTTTATATTAATATTTTAAAACCTGAATTATTGCAGTGTAGCGTTTTCAAGACACTGAATATGGTATTCTTAAAACTATTACCTTAGATGTAATTGGATATAAAACCAGACAGGTCGAGCAAAAACTCTGATGCATATCATTTGCGGGAATGTGCCTTTAATAAATTCCGAAAGAGCATAATATGGTTCTGAGACTTGTGACTGTTCGGAAAATATGTTGAGGACAGAGTCTTTTCAGACCTTATGCTCTATTGTAAGGGATTATATTACCGCCGGCTACTGCCGCATGTAGTAAGATGTTCACCAACGAGTTGAAGTCGGTAACAGATAAGACCGCGGGTGAGGATAAAGAATTAATAATATTCTGAATTCAGCCCACAAACACTATTATATATTTTTCATTAGAATAGTACAATAAGAAGAAAATATGGCATTAGAAGCCAACTTTTGTGGCTAATCCGTTCACAAAAAAGACTCAGATCCCATTTCTGGTGGTGGGGGGGACACGCCACTACACCAGTCTTCTTTCATCAGGCACGTGGATGATTTAATTAAATAATTCTCTTCCAATTTATTAGATAGTGGGCAATCGAATTTGAGTTTCTTGAAAATGAATTGATTAATCAAAATTTAAAACATAACAAATAATTTGGCCTTAAATATTGGCTCACATTGAAAATACAAAGATGTACAAACAAGAAGTTCACTCTTATGTCTATGGTAACTTCACTTGGAAGGAGTTCGGAGGGAAGTGTAACGTGTTTCTCTTTCAGACTTCAATTGGAACGTTTCACCGAATCTCGATGCAATTAATTTGCATGAAAAATTTTTATTGACAGAATAATTAAATAAGACGTGCTTGTTACGTCAGAGACGAGTAAGAAAATAGTACCTTCCTTGAAATCAATGAATAAACTCAATTCATGAAGTTTTATATACTGCTTGACCCTCTTTATGATTACTTCCATATATAATACATGCTCAAACATACATGTATATGATGAAGCTGCATTTACACCAAAGTTATTAACAAAATGTCAATAACTCAGTCCTTATAGATTCTACTAGAATAAATGGAACTTGACAAACACATTATGTTCATCATGTGTATGATAAGTTATGTTTAATTTAATAGAATCTATGAGGATTAGGTTATTAACATATTGTTTATAACCTTTGCTGTAAACGCAGCTTAAGATAGGTTTTCTGAGTGACACACCAGAACTTAATTTTCAATTAACATCCCTTTTGGGGTTATTCCTATGACTTGTGATTATGGGCTTATGCTTACAAAAGAGATTCATTTATCATTCAACTTTGTTAATACAATAATTTATAATCAATATTTCTCTAAAAATCGTTATTACAGTGAAAGATACCTTATACAATTTTCGACACTCAAAAGCTGCGTTCACACCAAAGTTATTAACAAAATGTTTATTTTTCCGTCCTTATAGATTCTATTAGATTGGACATAACTTATCATACACATGACACCGTTCGTGTCTCCCTAGGCCAGGGAGACACGAACGGTTTTTTGCCGGCCCGGTTTTTTTGCCGGCCCGGTTTTTATGCCGGATGAAGTGCAAAGTACACAGGAAGGCATGGAGAAGGACACACTTCGCCGGGCCGGCTAAAAACCGGACCCGGCGAGAAAATCAGCAGGCGGAACAGCCGGCTATTCTCTACTTCGCCGGGCCGGCTGTTTTGCCGGCTATCCGGCTGTTTCGCCAGCCAGCAGGTATGGAGATGAACACATGGTTCGGCAAACAGCCGGCCGGCCTAAATGCCAGGGACACACGGCACGGCAAAACTACCGGACAGGCTGTTTCGCCGGGTCCGGCGCCAGTTGAATACCAGAACACACTGCAACTGCCGTTCAACGGTCGCCGGACACGGCAGCAATAATAACAGAATAATTATGTTAAACGTACTTTGCATATACCAGCCTATGAACTTATGAAGCTATGCACCTATGGAGCTGGTTCTCAGTCGCAATTATGCAATGGTACTGTCAAGAGCTCAGAAATTGGCTGTGCTAAGTTTGCTCTACCACAGGTGAAAAAGGAAACGGTGCCGAAGTGTTTGGATTCATTCAATTCTAGAGAAAAGACAGCTTCATTGAGCATTTCATTCTCTATTTGTCCAACTTAGGAGTGATGATAATAAGTTTTTTTATTTATTTTCGGTTGTTGGTGAGCACATTTGATGAGCTTGTCTTTAAGATTGAATGTAAAATACAAGGACAAATAAATACCAACATGAGAGATTGTATTCCTCTACAAGAGATCCTGGCAGTTACTTTAAGGTAAGCTTTGACGTTCTCTTATGACTTATATTATTTCAGACGCTTGCCTGTTTGTATGTGATTTTTACTGTATGTGGAATCGTTCGCAAACAGTTTACTGTATTTTGCAAAACGGTTTAAGATGCAATGATGGAACAATGGCGGATTTTACATATAAATTTTCAAAATCGCGGCTATTTAAAAACTTGAAAAGTCAAATTTCACAAAACTAGTACATTTTACAATAAAATGCATTGATATGTTGAATATTACAGATCATACAGAGTGTTTACGAACTGCCTACCAATACTCTAGGGCATTGTTCCTGGGTTAAAAACATATCTGAATATCATATTTGAATTGTCCGGAAGTCTGCATTTACTCACATAGCGGTCATTTTGCTTGTTTCACTTATTTTTTTTCTAAATAATGGTTGAACATACAAAATTGAAACTTCGCACAATCATTATAACAACTAGACAAAGCTACCAAAAAATTATGACAATTTTTCAAATTCATAAAATAAACTGAAGACTTTTGGACAATTTAAATATATGATATGATATGATTAGATATGTTTCTTACCCAGGAACAATGCCCAAGAGTATTGGTAGGGTGGTAGTTTGTGAACACTCTGTATAATGAACATAACATACAAAAAAAAGTAATTGTAACACCCAATTTTTTGAGATATTACAATAAATAAATGTGAGAGGCTGATGTATTTCAACTACTTTTGAGCACCTCAAGAGGCCTACCCAACAAAATACTAACCTCATGAAACTTTTCATATCAATAAAATTACATTATGTCAGTTGTTTATTGTGATCTCACCAAATTATATATGAAAATATGTTTTTGTGTTTTGTTTTGGTTTTGTATATGTTTGGAATGAATTGTTAACATCAGAATGAACTTAATTCCGAAGTGGAAAGTGTAAATTTGAAGTGTTGAGCTCACTATAACCTTACTGTCCGGTTTTCCATTAGGGAACTTCGGACTATATATGGCGAGGTGGAACTACTCTTGGGTCTCCCCACCATTGAAAGCCATACGCTAATAATAATATATGAAAATGAGTTTTCTTCCAGTATTTTAAAAAATATTTACTCAATTTTTATTGGCATAATTAATTTTTATTCAAAATTACACTTGAGAGTTTTTGAAGAACTCTAGACACTGAACAAATCACTCAACAATTCACACACAACCACTTTGAGGGGTGAACTACGAATGATTGAAGAAGAGTGGTGGAGTAGAGTAGGCCTAGTGGTGAAGAGTAGATGTAGTGGCAGGGCCGACCGGCTGTTTGCCGAACCGTGTGTTCATCTCCATATGTACAATGCCCTCCAACCTGCTGGCCGGCGAAACAGCCGGATAGCCGGCAAAACAGCCGGCCCGGCGAAGCAGAGAATAGCCAGTGATTTTCTCACCAGATCCGGTTTTTAGCCAGCCCGGCGAAGTGTGTCCTTCTCCATGCCTTCCCGTTGTACTTTGCACTACATCCGGCAAAAAACCGGACCGGCAAAAAACCGGGCCGGCAAGAAACCATTCGTGTGTCCCTGGCCAAGATTAAACAGATCTTGATAAACACATATGCACATAATGTGTATGATAAGTTATGTCCAATCTAATAGAATCTATAAGGATGGAAAAAAACATTTTGTTAATAACTAAACACAGCTTTATCAGTGGTATAGTATTCATGTTATAAACTTGTTCCTTACTATAATATTCACTTATAATGTACTTTTTTTATCAATGAATGAATTTAATAATAACAATATTTTCATTTTCGAAATTTCGTTATCCATGTTATGATAGTTCTGTAATTTTAGAAGTAAAATATTGGGGCACCGAGCTTCGCTCATTATCTATTTATTGACTTTTGATAAACCGAAAATAATTCTTTGAAAATGATTGGGGAAGTACTAACAGGCACAGCCCAAAACTGTTTCTTTTCTGAATTTTTATTTATACACAATAAATAGTCCAGAAAGTAGGTTATGTTTGTAATATTACATTTTTTCTCAATTGAAATCGAATCTTCATTTCAGTATCAATAAAACTTGATAGCAAATATCGGTGTTATCAATATGCGGACTTAACATTTTACCAGGAATTTATCAGATACACTTGTGTTGAACATCCTACTGAAAAAGTTCTATTTCTGAGGTAACAAATGATTCTAAACAACATAAAGGGTAAATGAATTTGAAATAACTTTAAAAATAAAGTTTTATTGAGTATAATAAATGAAATTTGTAGAGTTGTGTTCTTTATTAGTGAGGTTGGCAAAATTGATGACGTGTCTAGGCTTCACATGAAAGGCTTCATTTTTTTCTCATGAAAAAATGGCTGCTGGCTTGTAGAAGTGTTTTTAGTTCTCTTGAAATTTTCCTATAAAATTGGAATTTAAAATGTTTTAATTGAGATCTGAATAATTTTATTGTGTTCTGAATCTGTGTTGAATGGTTTGTGTAATTTTTAAAGCCTGTAGCCAAATATTTGAGCTCAATATGAATAGATAAGTATTATAGCTTGAAAGAATTTTCTGTTTAAGTATCAAATGGTTTTGTTCAGTAAATATTTGTTGTAAATTGCCCAAGTACTATGATAATTATAATTTGATTTGCTCTGAACTGGACTTTTATTCATAGGCATTAAATCCGTTCATGATTTATCAAGATATTGTAAAAAATTGGAATCAATGACTTTCCTTGGGTGATAGGTGAAATACTATCGAACCTATTTGGATGAAATTGGTAGCACGTCAAATGGTATGCCCTGGTATGGGACTGAATCACCACATTTGTCCCAAATGTTACCCCTGTGGTGGGACTGAATTACAAAATAAATATGTACGAAATAGTACACCATAAAATCCCTGGTTATAGAAATTAGTAGGCTATAATATCTTATAGGTTATGAATGGTAAAATGCTGCTGAATGGGAGGTCAATTCTGGAGCAGTAAGATTCTAATGAATAGATATCTGTGCATATTAACAAAATGTCATACAATATGCAAAATATTAGAACTGATAATGAGTTAATACCTGCCTTAACACAACTGTTTGATAAGCAAGATGCTAAGTTAGACCAAATCTTCAAAAATCAAAATGCTAAGATTGATAATTTGCAACAAGATCAAAATGCTAGGTTTGATGAGCAAAATGCTAAGTTTGATCATTTGAAACAAGATCAAGATGCTAGGTTTAATGATATAAAGCAAGAATTTGCTAGCATAAGACAAGAGCAAGTGAGTATAAATCTTTCATTGGAAAATACACATGAAACATTGATTGAAGTAGTAGGTAGGGAGTTGTCTTCATTGAAAGTCAACAGTAAAGAAAGTAGTATTGCCAAATTGAAGGTTAGGAAAACTATAAACAAAGTGAATTTTTACATGAGACAGGTTTCTGTAGAGGTTAGGAACAATGTAAACGAATTGAATCTTGCTTTGAATCAAGTTGATGAATTCAAATTTCAACTGAAAATTGAAAAGGTGTATGCAATGCAATCTCTAATGAACTTGACTGACTTTTGTAAGCAAAATGGCTTTGTTGAAACAAATGAACCCATGAACAAAATCATGATTTTGGAAGAATCAAAGCACAAAGTCAACATTGATGTGTTGTATTCAAAGGTTGTTTCAAGTTGCTTACTTACAAAATGATAACAGTGAATCACATGATGAAAGGGTATTCCCCAGCACTATGTTATGATTAGGAATCCTGTGTTATGCCTGGATCCAGAATAGCATAATCGTTAAGCTGTGCCTGACCTTTTAAAAGATGATAAAAAAGATAATTCTGAATAAAATTTAGAATTTAGAAATAGGCCGACACATCTAGAAAATACCCGAGTCTATACCTAATTCTTGCAGGTGAACGGGCTAGAGTCAAGAAAACTTCAATTAATCTTGCCATGCCTGATTTACTAGGTTTCTACTATAAACTAACACTACACTTTGAAATAATTTAAAAAATACAAACAACTTCAGTAAACATTGGCAACTAAAATCGAACAACAGAAACAACAATTTCATGTTACTTTGTTGACATTCTTCATCTGATTTGGGGGCTCATTACTATCCCTCATTTAGATAGCAATACGTCACAAAACCAAACAATATCAGTCATAAATAACAAATTAATTTCAACATGAAATTACTCAAGAAAGAAAAGCCCGTTGAACCCAAATTTCGTCGATAGTAGCCCATATAACCCATTTCATAATAATTTTGAAGCCCTACTTTGGATTGACATTCTCGAATGAACCTTTGTTTCACTACACTGCACTTTCGTTGGTCTGTACGTTGCTTTATCGTCGGGGTTACAGTACCTTGTTTTTGGCGGTGAACTTTTACTGGTTGAATTTGGCTTGACGGCGACGTCCTCTTACGTCCCTAGACCTGTCGTCTGAACGGGTGTCTTGGAGCGGTGTTACATAAAGTTGCGGAACCAAAGGGGTGGTACATGAAGTTGGTTTGGGGACACACATGAACGCTTTAAATAAATGTATTACAGCATTAATTTCTAACTCTTCCTACAATTCATCAAAAGCTAAAACAGGAGTTATCTATTGATTACAATTAATTAAATTCTCTCATTCTATTTGAATCCTCATTTTATAAAGATTTTCATCTTTAACTACTGATTCTTTGTATCAGAATTAATGGATCTTTCTTCACAAATAATTCAAAAGTTCTGTTATAATTTAATAAATAGCGTTCAGTTAAAAGCCTTAACGCCATGAGAAAACACAGAAAAATATAAAATTGAGTCTTAAACTCAATATGAACATAATCTTAAAAATTTCATTCCAATTTAAAGGCTATCTTCCTGACTTTCAGCAATACTCTACAATAATATATCTCCAGAAACAATAACTCAAATGTAACATAACTGAAAACTTTCTATACTTCTTTGGAAAAAAATTTATAAGTATCTTCCATCACTAATAAAATCAAAAGGATTATTCTCAATCAATATTATCAACTTGAACAATAACAGGCTTTGTTGATAAAATACTCTTTGATCGAAGTTTCAATTAATTAAATTCCCTAAATTATATTTTAACCTTATTTTACGTACCTTAGCGGTTATTTGAAGAAACAATTATTCGTACATGATGAAGAAACACAATTAAACTTTTCAGGACATGGCACTACTAAAAAATTTAAACTTTAATGAAAATAAAACTAGCTCCTACATTAACTAATGATATAAACTTGTAAACTTGCCCAAAAAGGGCGAAACATAATGACTACATCTTTACTCTCGTAGTGCTCCTAGCAAAGTGTCCTCCTAAACGTAATCTGGTCTCTTGGCTGGGGAATCACCCCACTACTGTATTCAGAAACAGGTCTCCTATTGGGCGAAGGGAATCAATTTGACCAATCGTCGCGTGGCTTTTAGAGCCTTTGGACCAAATAGTAACTGCAAAATCGGTAGTTTGTTATAATTTCAATGCTTGCTGTTTTCCAGCTTATCGCACTCCATGTCGCGACAGGAAGGCTAAGTTTTAGAGATAATTCCATAATCTACATTCCTCGACGACTCGGAGCCACAATTTTTAAATATCTATCATGGGAAACTCGAAGTCATGGCCGTTCATAATAGAGAGAGAAAATAATTTATTTTGCTAACTCACAATAATAGCTCTAGTGTATTGCGTATTAAATTTACTATTATAACTTGGGAAAAGGCCTGAATTGAAAATAGTGCTCGGCACAAAGCAGTGTATGGGAGTCCATAATTGTGTCTTTTTTCTCTGGTGCCTATTTTCTTGGCCCTAAAACTTTTCAAATTTCGATTCTTTCCTGTCATTGTGTAGTATTCAGTGGATTTCTTTTATGATGCATATCTTAACCAATCTTGTCCATAGTCATTTGAATTTGTGAATTTTAAGTATTCTTCTGAAATAATTTTGGGAGTTAAAATTGTATGTAGCTTATTTCCCTAATATTTAAATTGTTGATAAAACTTAAACTTTATAGAATCTATCTACTGTAGTGTAAATAATTGTGCTTGTGACATATTTTTTCATCATGTATCACTTATTTTTAAAGGTATTAATTTTTGTTGTCTATATTGTTCTAGGGAACTTATTTCCCATTATTAATCTTTCTCTTCCTTGTATTACTTGGGAAATTCATTCACCCATTTTTCTTTTTCTCTTATTTATATTTTTTAGAGAACTTATTTACCCATTATCCACCTTATTCTTCTTTGTATTGTAATCCTGGAATGGTTTGTAGTTATTATACAGTCTTCAAATTCAGAAATTATATGAAAAATGAATGGTTCAATTTAGAAAATGTTGAAATTTAATCTGATGTATGAATGCTGTTGTTATAACAATAAAACTTCAAAATTTGAAAGTATTGATATATTATTAATTGAAAGTGTTGTCATATATATTATAAGAAATGTTCAAGATAAATAAAAAGTTAACTTGAATAATAATGATTTCATTGAATATAAAAGTTTTGTCATATTATTAATTGAAATGAGTTAAAATTTAAATCTCCTCCGAAGCTTTTTTAATTGATGTCATTTTTTCTAAATTAAAAAAAAAACTGTTTTTTTTTACAAACTTTGATATGATCAATTATCGTTTGAAATGGATGCTGGAGTGTATGTAGGATTTTTTAGTGGGGTTTGATGTTGAGAATTTTGCTGGTATATGATTGTTTCTTTTGAGATGGAAAACCATTATTGCCTAAAGAAGGAATAACAAAATGTTATGACTTAGAGAGGCAGTAATGAGATAATAGTTTTGTGTTGATGACTTATGTTGATTGCCATAGATGCAAAATAGTGATTAATTATGTTGATTGCCATAGATTCAAAATGATGATTAATTATGTTGATTGGCATAGATGCAAATGATAACTTATGAATATTGATTGCCATTAAAGCGAAATATTATTTATGTTTTGAAAGATTTTTGTTTAATGATTAGTAGTAAAGTTTTGTTATTGAATGTAGTTTGTGTTTAGAACATTGAAAAGTCGAAATAAACTATAGTATCCAACAAACGATGGTTAATAATATTAAATAATCTGTTTTTTATAAATTATTTGAATAAAACTAAAATGATAATGAAAAGCAGATAGATTGTATCATGGAATGATTTTTAGTGGAAGACCAATTGTCTGAATATATTGATGTATGTGTTGAGGTTTTTCTTCTTGTGATGATAGATCTTTTTTCCATGTTGTGACATTGATGGATGATTGAAAAGGTTATTCAAAGGTTCTTATGGATTTAAACTGAGTACCGTATATTGAAATTGTTAAATATTTTATTAAAGTTTTTGTAATTGATGTCTCTATAAAATGGAAGAAATTTAAAAACTTATATATTGTTGACTGTAATGAGATGTTCACAATAGATTTCATTTTCATCCTGATTACATACTTGTAAATAATTTCTAATTACTATATTGTATTGGTAGCCTAATCAAATTTCTCTTTTCAGCATATTAGAATAACAGGTACAGCGTGGACGTTAACTTCAAAATAATTATCGCGTGAATCTCGAGATCTACAAAACAAGTGAATGCCATGAAGAGTGTTAAGAACATTTCGGTGATTTTCGAACTGGTGTGACTCATTAATGGATTGCCGACGCCTATGCCTACGCCTATTGCCGACTACACAACTCAAACTTCTGCACTACTATATTACCTGGAGGTAATTGCCATCCATGTCCAAGTTCGCATCTTTAAACTCAAATAACAGTCACTGTATCATGAAAGAAACTGATTTAGAAAATCCTCACCTAAATTAATCCTGTATGCTGAACTCTAAACCTTGAAAGCTGAAAATATCGAAAAACCAAACACTACTTATATGTTAATCTTCACCTAAATTAATCCTGTATGCAGCGTCTCTCTCTTTTCCAAAAAAGTTACATTGTCATTTCAAGCCTGAAATGTACACTGTATGTATAATACACAATTCACGTGACTTTGAGTGAGCTTGGCATGTACCCCTTTACTACAAGCATGAGGCCACGCTAACAGATGTCACCTGTGTAATATATGTGGTTACAATTAAGGTATTTTAGATTAAATATGAAACAAGCTCCTTAGCATGTAAGAATGTATTGTATTAACTCCAATTATAGCTACTGCTGACTCATTGTGCCTTATATGGTGCTACCGGCCGAAAGAAAATTTGTAGACTGCTTTAGGAAAATTATTTTGTAATCAATGAAACAATTAACCACTCTGAATCTATTGTATGATTTTGCATAGTCGCTGAATGAGCAGTATTGGATAACTATGAACTAATTCTACCTCGATGAAACTCCTTTATTGAATTAGACAATGTAGCTTAGCTATTTAATCAGAGAATTTTATTGTAAGAATTAAACAATTTGGGAATGCTCTGCTTAGCCAGCAGTCCATAATTACAAATTGTTTCCTTAAAAGCCTGTCACAATAGACTTTTTGTGCAATCCCATGTCACATTCTGTGGTCACTGACTCTTGTTTCAAATTTTTCCAATATCGTACGATATCGTACAATTTTGGCAATTTCTGTTGAGTGGGGGGTTAGCTGTTGTCCGGCGATGACGACAGATACGAGGTTTTTTGTTTGATTCGGGAACCCTAGCCAATGATTCTAATTCCAACCGTCACCTGGAGAAGACCAAGAAGCAGCGACCACCGGAGGATGGAGTGGACAACTGTGAGGGTGTACATGGTGGCTGTTGAGTCCCTAATTCATTATTAAGCTTGAGCCACCCATTGTTTCATTTTGACCAGTCCAGTTAAATCATTGTAATTCCCTCTGTCAAATTAAATTAAAGTCTTTCAAATATTTTTCAAGTTTTAAAAGCCCTATTGGAGGAGGCTTCCCTTCCTTTAACGATTTTCACGAGATTTGGAACATAGTGGGTCTATGATATAAAAAATCGATTTCACTAGGTCTCATCCCTGGGAAGCTCGCTGAAGGATATGAAAAGGATAATAATTATTATTCATTCTTGAGAAAACATATAATTTCGTCGTCTGTCGATAACAGAAGATGCGAGTGCCTGTGTAGGAGAGAGATAGAATTATGTGCAGCTGTTGAATCTAGAAATTTTAATCGACTTGATCAAAATAATATGATTTGTTGACATGACATGGTATATCATCCTAAATTGGAGTATATCATAATTTTCAAAGTGAATCATTATTTTACAGTTTTAATGATCAGTGAGAGTTTTTTGTTATTCAATTTGGTCTGTAAAGAATCTAAATAAGGATTTTTATGTTTTCAAATGTTTGGATTAAAATTGGATCTGAATTCAAGTGAACGGAACATCACCTACTTTTTGGACTATTTATAGTGTATAAATAAAAATTTGGGGAAGAAACAGTTTTGGGCTGTGCCTGTTAGTCCTTCCCCAATCATATTAAATAATTGTGTTCTGTTTATCAATAAATAAACAACAAGCGAAGCTCGGTGCCCCGATATTTTAGATAGAAATTAAATTTAGTCATATGTTAGTTTACATCCAAATATTCATCCCTAAGCTTTTGGTTTCAAGCTAAGATCAAAGAAAGAAATCATATAATGGTACCGGTAGTCAATAATCAAAGTGATCGAATAAACTCTATTCAGATTTATGCAAATTCATCCCACTTTAATATTTATGATAGTAGAGCTTAGGACATGAGGAATCAGCCACAATAAATGTTATACTAACTATTATGAATAGACTCTTTTGTACTTGAATGGACTTCCATGAAAGAAAGAATCAGTGGATTGGCTGCTTTCACACTTGAATAAGTGAAACGAAAATAATCATCATGCTATGCCAAAAATTTCAGAATAAGCAAGAGATCCATGGATACCAGAGTCATAAAATTCCGAATCAATTTGATTTGGAATTTAATCTTCAATTGCATCAAGCAAAAGCAAAAATAACATGATCACTGCTAATTTGATAACTACTGTCAACGGGAAATATTAATTGCCAGTGAATAAAGTCGAGGTCGACTCTTGAGCCCCGCCCAATATTCTACAAAATTCTCTGCAATTGGACTACTATTCCACAGAGCAGTTCCAACACATCAATTATTATTCAAATGATATGACTCAATAATTTTCATGCAACGTTGTGGCCTAGTCTCAAAAATGATTATAACAATTTTGGTAGAATTTAGATTATAAATGTTTCACAAAAATAATCTTATCTTTCAATTCCCGTAGCGAAGCACGGGTTCCCTGCTAGTATGAGTATAAAATTATTAAATAAGTTACCATTGGATCTAGAAATGTTAGTTTTAGAAAATTTAAAACTATAATGTACAAGTTCCTGAAATCCAAACCACTATATTAACTCCAAGAATGGCATTATTTGAGTATGGAGAGCCTTTTTTTATGGTTTATTCCAATATTCAAATATATTCATAGGCTATATCTATTTATGTATCAAGATTCAAGATTCAAGATTCAAGATTTCTTTATTGCGAAAAACATTCATATACAAATGCATAGCATCGTCACAATAAATTTAACATGGTAAATAAAAGGTATTTACATTCATAGAAATAAAAATTCAAACACAAGCATACAAACAGCAAACAAAAATACCCTCAAATTAAAAACTCCTCTTTTCTATACGGGCATTTTTCTATTAAAACTTTTTTCATGGTTTCCTTGAAATTACCCACTTCTAGCTCCTTCAAATGTGCAGGAAGCTTATTATAAACTCTTATACCAAACTCCTTAAAGCAGTTCAATGTATTTGCATAATTGCACTGGTTCACTCTAAGAGATTCAGAATTTCTTGTGTAATGGTTGTGAACGTTGCTATTTACAGAAATACTTGCTAAATTAATTTTCACATACATAAGACATTCAAGAATGTAAATAGCTGGTACAGTCAAAATGTTGAATTTTCTAAATAAATCCACACAATGAAAACGACTATTCACATTAGCAATAACCCTTACTGCTCGTTTCTGTAACACAAATAGTTTCTTTACATTCGTATCATTACCCCAGGCAACAACACCATAATACAAATGAGAATGAAGATAAGCAAAATACACTGAAATTAAAACACTCTTATCAACAATGAACTTCAATCTATTCAATATAAAAATTCCCTTCGATAGTTTGCCACATAATATTTTGATGTGTAGGTCCCATTTTAAATTGCTTTGAACTGTTATACCAAGAAACTTTGCATTGTCAGGTTGTAATCTAAATCCAAATTCCAAAAGTTGAGTTTTGTCCTTATTAAGACACAATGAATTAGAAGCTGTCCAATCTTCAATTATCTCATTAACCGTATGCAAGCTACCAGAAAGACTATTATTTTTTATTTGAACAGCTAAATCATCAGCAAACATAAAAGGTTTTACATTTTTACAACTGATTGCTGCAGGAAGATCATTAACGTATATAATGAAGAGGATAGGGCCAAGTGTGGAACCCTGTGGAACACCTGATGATACTTTTAAATAATTAGAAAAACAGCCATCGTAAAAAACAGTTTGATATCTATCACTCAAGTAAGAGGCAATTAAATTGGTTGACATATCATCGAAACCATAAAATTTGAGCTTTTGTAATAGGATGGATGAGATATTGTATCAAAAGCTCGGCTCATGTCATAAAAGCTGCCTAGCAGATTACACCTCTCATCAATGGAATAGATACAGTTTTCCATGAATTCAGATATAGCTGTATTAGTGCTTCTATTAGGTCTAAACCCAATTGACTATTGGAGAACAGTGAGTTATTTTCAAAGAACTCAACAATCTGACAATACAAAATAACCTCAAAGATTTTAGAAATAACTGGAATGATAGAAATTGGTCTAAAATTATTATACTCACTTGCAGAACCTTTCTTGAAAAGAGGAATTACTTTGACAAATTTTAAGCTATTAGGAAAAACGCCATCAAGAATACAATCATTAAACAGAGAGCTTAGTACCTCACAAATATGAGGAGAAGCCAGTTTCAACAAATGAGAATTCAAGCAATACACATCAAGGCAAGCACTATTCTTTAAGGAGAGTATTACACTATGAACCTGCTCAACACTCGTAAGATTAAAAGAGAAAGATGGTTTTGAATTTGAAGAGTTTGGCAATGAATTTTTGTAATTGTCAAGATAATGAAAAACGTCATGGACAGGATCTGCTATTGAACGCAATTTTTTATCTACACTGTCAATAAAAAAATCATTGAATCCATCTGATGTATGACTAGATATTTTATCACCTTTAGCCACTTCATTCCTATTTAAATTTTCTCTGACTATTGACCACAATTCCCTTGGTTTATTTTTGGCACGCAAAATACGATTGTTATTGTAATCGAGTTTAGACTTTTTTACCATCTTTTTAAAAGATCTTTTCAACTGATTATACATGCTTTTATGAGTGGCAGAACCGGAAATCTTATAGAGGTCGTACATAAGTAAGCATTGTTCCTTTATATTTTCAATCTCTTCAGTGTACCACAATAGTTTTACTGGAGGACATCTGCCACTTTCTACACATCTGATGGGAAGAGCTGCATCAGCAATACAAAGAAATTTATTTAAAAAATGAGCAAATTTATCCTCAATACTATTGAATGCATAAACATCTAACCAATTAGTTCTTGAATTATTGATTCAAATCTAACAATATTAGAGTAATTAAGTGGTCTGATAATTCTTTTGGACTTATTATTACCTCTTGAAGATTCTGAAGCTGTATGATCAGTCACATCAAGTTGGCAGCTAAGCACTAAAGCAAAATGATCCGAGACAATCATCGGCTCAACCTTTGCTGAGATAATCCTTTCAAAATGAATTGATGTGGCAATATTGTCAATACACGTCCCCTCACAATGAGTAGATTCACCTGGTCTAGTAACTTCATTGATTGTTAAATTGAGATTGAAACTTGACAGCAAATTTTTAAAGACCATACTGTTGTTAGAATCCATCATCAAATTTACATTAAAATCCCCACAGAGGATAATGCTAGCATTGGAACTATTATTGCTATTTAAAACATCAAGCATGCCGAAAAGCGTCTCTGTGAAAGCCTCGAAATTACTCGCCAAAGGTACACGATATATTTCAATGCAAATAACATTATATTGCTTAATCAAAACAGCCGAAATCTCACAAACCCTATCGACGGATAATTCAACCAAAAATGGAACTTCAACTGCAATTAAGGATGACTTTACACAGATCAGAGATCCACCTCTTTGCCCTGTAGGCCTGCAATATGCGCTGATGCATTTATAGCCACTAATTTCAATATCGGCCAGCTCATTTGAATCCAACCAATGCTCAGAGACACATAATATGTCTTCGTCAAATTTGCAGTTGAAACTTGTGAGTTCATCCAATTTATTTATCAAGCCTTGAACGTTCCAATGAGCAACTACTAAATTAGATGACTGATCATTTATAAGTAAACTATTACAATTAACATCTGTTGATTTACGTCTGTTAGTTTTAGTGCTAGTAGGATATCCGTTACTATCTGAATTATGCAATCACTATCAAGTCTACTCAGTCTAAATTCATCAGATTTTGTCCTAAAAAACAATCGGTATCATTGTTCTTCAAGGGGATTGGGTCAGGTATCAGTTCCTTATTGCTGTCTAGCTTATGCACAAATTGCAGAATTCTATCACATACAAACCTTTTACCTAAAGAGTTCAAGTGAAGTCCATTTGATGTATGGAATCTTCCTCCTATATTGTTAATATTAACAAATGATACATTATTAAATTTTTTACAAATAATAGAGTTCTCGTTGTTTGCTCTTTGGATTTCCTTATTGATTGCCGACCAGCTTGGGAGGTCATGCCTGTGAGGTACCGAGAACACCAGAACATTCCCCGAACGACGGCTCTGCAGATCGCGTAGTTTGCTTCTAAGAGCAGAATGTAACTCCTTCCTTTCATTGCAAGCTAGATCGTTTGTACCGGCTAAAAAAACACTTATATCATTGGCGTTCACTTGACTGCTCTCCTTCACCACCTCCCTGAATCGAGCTCCAGGTTTAATCATACTTGTGAATGTATGAGTATCATCTTTGAAGTATTTGTACAAATCCCTCCCTTGGCTATCAGCATAAAACTGAATATTGAAGGCCCCAGTCCTAGTAGTCCTTCTTCGCTGTGTTGGAGAAGCAGCTGACGAAGAGCCGCGTGTCTGCGTTCTATTCGGAATAACTCTGCTGGCAGGTGACGCGAAATGTGAATCATCCTCATCTAATATTGCAAATCTATTTGCAGTTTGAACTGATGGATTCAAAGTACCACTTTTAGATTTGGCAGTTTGCTTAGGTTTAATAAAATCATCTGTCACGAATGCTGGTTGAGATAGGAGACGAAGATTTTCACAGTCCGATCTTACAAGACTAATAATCTCATTCTTTGAAGCTAACTCCTGTCTCAATGTAAGCTGACTTGTTTTCAACGTCTTTATTTCTGATTTAAGGGATTTTATTTCTTCATCAGCTAATTCTTCGCATTGGAGAGACTCTTCAAAATGTTGCTTTCTTTTGTTTTTCTCTAGTTCCAAGGACTTAACCAGCAACTGATTTTCCTCAGCCATATCCTTAAGATAATTTTGTAAGTCAATATTCACCTTCACCGCCGCATCGTTTTTGTTGAAGTTTATTGTGATATGTGTTCCGACTCCATATTGACTTCTGTGAAACGCTTTTCTTTGTATTTGTCTGTATGACTGTTGTATGATTTATGTTTCCCGATGACTATGTCTATTGCACTATGTGTTTAATGACAATGAAGAATTCTATTCTATTATATTCTATGTTTATTTAGGATTTTTCTTAGACATTTTAAATTGATAAATTATTTATTAATTTCTGAGGAAACATAACAACAGGTCAATGTAACTTACTGAGCGCGAGGTCAACTGTTCACAGAACTACTAGTATAATAGGAGTATAATAGGATATTGAAACCCTACCTTATAGAAATAGACATGGCCAGACATAATCTGTGTAATTCATGCACTTGTCAGCTGATTGATTATGAATAATTCTGTAGTCTGATTGATCCTATATTCAAAGAAGATGATTAGAGTGATATCAGGAGGAATTCTTTTTCTTTTTATATTATCCATAAAATGCAAAATTTTGAAAAACATTTTGTGAACATCGACGCGCAGGTGAAAAAGAAATATTCCTGCCAAATCTCATCGAATTCTATCAACGCGATTGGCCGTGATCGCGTTACATACAGACAGACAAAAGCAAATCTAATTGAAACAGAGACCTCACTACGTTCGGTCAAAAAGGTGTTTAATTGAAAATGATGATTGAAAAATATAGTCAACCAGAAGAGATTCGATAAAAAATCAATATCAATGGAAATCGATAGTGAAGAGTTTACTCTGAAAATTCTCGTAATCATAAAGATGTCATGTTCTATGTTGGAATAGTATTGTTCCATGATGAATGATCATTTGAATAGTTTGAAACTCTATGAAAGATGTTTGATTGGTTGGTGCAATTATCAGAGAACAACCTTATTTGTATGTTTGATGAGATAAATAGTATAATTTATTACTATTACTGGAATCCTATCGAATGGAAAGACTTGAAATATGTTACAAGGATTTATTTATTGAAATACATTAACAAGAAACTAGTATCGGTTTCTATACAATCATGAATCGTTAGTGAACTATGCATTGTGAGTAAGAGAAGGAAAGTCGTCACATCTATGGTGGATTGAGAAATGAATTATTGTGAGGGGTGAAGGAGATAGCAGAGAAGTGGAAATTTGAGATGTTGAGGAAGAGATAGAGGTTGAAGACAAGAGGTATTGATGGGAGAAAGGATCCATATCGTTTGAAGTATTCCAATTTTCATCGAGAGGAGATGAGTTCAGGAAGAGATGGAATCATTAACAGATTTTGAAGCCGAGGGTGTGGGTGTGCTATAAAGCAACAAGTAAAGGGCCAAGAGGCTCCATCCCGATAAAAACGTCTGACTCTGGGATAAAAGCGGCTTGAGCGAAATTGTTTCCAATGCCCTCGCTATGTTAAAAGCAGCAGCTTGCACAGTTTCTCTTTATATTATTATTGCTGGCAGAATGGCGTGGAGAAGGTCTTAGCTTTGTAGATTTTTCAATGGAAAATGCAAAATGCCGCCCCTAACATGAATAAAGCGGTGAGAGAGTGGCCTCATACATTTCCAATTAAAAATTGCAACCAAAGCCATTTTTCAACAGCGTATCTCATTCTCTGTGTGAATATTGAGAATAGAACGGGAAATAATCTCTTCAAGATTAAGCTGTGTTTGAATAAACATAGAATTCGTATTCGCATGCAGGTGATGGAAATCATCTTATGAATGATGTCGGTACCATATCGAGTAAATGATTCAGTAAGATAGAAATGATTAATTTGACTGAAAATTCAAGAAGTGAAATTGAAATAGGAATACTTCTATATCATTCATTTTATGCATCCTATCGAATGTATAGACTTGAAATTTCCACAATTAATTTATTGAAATACATTAAAGAGACTAGTATTGGTTTCTATAATATTATAAATCGATAGTGGACTATGCATTCCTATCTACATAATTGAATATTTGTTGAAGAAATAAGTTTTCAAGTTATATGAATGTGAGTAGACTAATTAATTTCTAAGCCGTATTTTATTATTTTATTTTGATTACTGAGCTAAAACCAACTATACTGAAAGCATTACTAGCTTATATCAAAATTGATTAGGCCTACTGATGTAATAATGTTTCAAATTTACAACTCAATTATTCTATGAAATAAGGTTTAAAAATCGACCACTGTCATTCAAGCCCTCCAATCAATCCAACTGCTAGTCAATCAGTATCAGTACGATGAAACTCTCAAAGCAGCAGCAACTGAATAATTGTAGTGATGCAGGATAGCCCTACGTGGATTTATCATGTGAGCACGGTTGCCAAGGTGACTGTTTCAGCAACAAACGTTCACAAGTAAATAACTAGTTAGAGTTTTATGAAGAGTTTTAAGTTGGAGTTTTATAAGAGATTTCGAAATATGATGTTTTATCATATCTTTATCTTGCTCAAAGATGTAAACTTTTGATGAATAAAGTGTTAATTACAAGAGCACATTCACAACATTGGTGTCAGAAGTGGGAGTTAATCATTAAAAAAAATTGTGCTAAGAGTTTGTTACACAAAAAAAGTTTCACATGAAAACAAGAGTAGAATCAAAAAGGGAGATGGAAGCATTCAACGAGATAGTAAATTTGATAATAGAAGGTATGATAGAATTTGTATCTAATATGGGACAAAAATTGCAACAGGAAATTGAGGAAAGTTTTGAAACTGTTTGAGATTATTTATTTTAGTGTTGATGGCGGGAAAGAAAAGATGCTAAATGACTTTTAGAAGAATCATGGCCATTGGTTTGCTCTAGAATTTGACAAGACTATCAGGTTGGCTCTGAGATATATATGTATAACATTGTTAGTGTGCCATGAGTAATGGTAATTTACTCACAGGGGAATCTGATCACGTGGAAAGAAGCTTACAAGAGATTGAGGCGATTGGAGTCAATGTTCTTGTAACCTGGTCTGACTGATTTAAAAATTTTATAACTTTTAAAACAAGATTCTATCAATTTGTATTTCCTTGTCTGATCAATGAAGAATGATTTCAATCAAATAGACAAACTGGGAATTTATGATTTGTCACACATAGGGCACAGGGTGTGCAGGTTACGACATGCATTAGGGTATGCATAAGTGAGAAAATAAGGAGCAAGTGAGGGTGTCACTAGCTCGAATGGGACTCCTCAGTCCTCAGCATGAAGCTGAGAGGAAGCACAGCTGTCCGGAGCTGCAGAAGCATGGCTGTCTGGCAGGGAGGAAGTGTGTCTGTCCTGAGGTTTGGCTGAGCAGAGTATTGTTCGATTTAGAGGTTTGAGACATCGTTGGTGGGGACGCGATGAAGCTCACAAGGTGGAGGATCAAATGTTGCTATATCCAATTGTTTAAGTTTCATTGGAGATCCAAAGAATCCAAATTGTTTATTATTCGCAAGAATTGAATTTGATAATAATTTAAAAAAGAAATGTTTGCTCAAAAATTAGATAGAGCAAGGGAAGTCCTGTACTACATTGTGAAGAGGATAATAATAATGATTGTGTACAGGATTAAGAGAACAGAATGAAGAAACAAACCAAAGGTTGTACACACAATCGTCTATCACTTATCAAGGAAATCTGGATATTGGAGACCAATATCCCTACGGGGGGGATAGTTATGTAGGCTAGCCCTACGTTGATTGTTGATTCATCATGTGAACACGGTTGCAAAGGTGAATGCTTCAGCAACGAACGTTTACAAGTAAATAGCTAGTTGGAGTTTTATGAAGAGTTTTATTTTGGAGTTCTATAAGAGATTTTGAAAGATGATGTCTCATTATATTTTTATCTTTCTCAAAAATGTAAACCTCTAATTTCAATTTTATTTATTGCCAATTAGAATATTCAAAACATATTACAAACTCTTTATAATATGACATATCATTGAAAATATAATTGAATAAACATAATTACTCATACATATACTTGAATAAAATATAAAATCCAGGCATCACCAGCAAAAAGAAAATCTTTGCCCGCTAGAGAGTGAGAGTAGCAAAACAGTAAAAGAAAAACATAATCGAAATAATGCAAGAAGTTGAAGTTGAATTTAATGAATAAAGTGTAAATTACAAGAGCACATTACAACAGTAGATTTCAGATAGAAAGTGCGAATATAATAATTTAGGAACCGTTTTGTTTTCCATGGACCATTGTAAGATCAACTTCAAACTTTCACAAATAACATCGATTCTTATATATGGTTTTCATGAAAAACCAAGTTATTCAAATTAGAATCCGAACACTTATGAAAATATCAATATATATGCTTCCAATTAAATCATGATCGCTCCAAAAAATTTCCTGTAGCACTGTTCATTTAAAATCAACTCGTAAGCTAGATCAAATACCAAGATCAAATGCTGCGAAAATGTGAATTTCAAAAAGTTTCCGACATTACATTATTGTTGTAACTAACCGTAAAAGGCGATAACACGACTTTCATGACCAACTAGCTAATTTCAACTCACAAAAGACAGAATATTTCATGATAATTATGCATGGAAGGCAAATAAGTCTGATTTTCCTCGTGATTAACTACTGATTTTCTCCTTTATTGTTGGGTGGGACAATCAACGAACGTCGCTGAAGTTTTAAAAAGTTTGTGTGCAGGGAAAACATATTTTGTCGAATGAATAAGAAAACAAAACTGGAATGGAGAAGAGTGGAAGAGTGGTTGCTCGCAAAGCGGAGTGTGAGTTTGTCAACGAATTTTTAACTTCAGCGAACTGCAATTTCCATCGCATTTTTTACCGCTTGTAGAAAGTTTTCTTCGCCCCTTGAGAGTTTTTTATTGTGATTATGGAGGGGGGGCACGTTTTGTTGCTCACTTCGCCAAATCAGCCCCCCTCTCGGAACCGCCTTTTAACTTCGTTCTCCGGATCCGAATCGGAAAACGGATTTACTCCATCGGTGAATTAATTTCGACCGAAACAAAACAAACTCCTCTAGTACTTCTGGAGTTGAGTGTATCCGATAGCAAAGTACCGTCTACTATCACAATTGTAAAATGTGATGCTGTAAATACTCTCGAGTTATTCTCGGATGCACTTGTGAATATTGATATTGGTTGAAACAATTGTTTTCAAACAGTGGAAAATTCAATTGGTCAAAGAATCTTTAATAATGTAAAATTGTTCCCAATAGCTCTGGGATTTATACGGATCTTGTGAATCTTGTAGGTATTTCCAATGTTTGTGAGCTTCCATCAGTGAAAAACCTTAATCTTGAACTAACTTCTTGTATGAGTGAATTAACAACGAGTTGATGAAGATCAGATGGGATGAAGTTTCTTCATGTCTTCTTCCTATTTCATTTTTCCGAATAGAATTCCAAACCTCGTCTAATTACAATATAGTCCAGTGAAATGGCCATTTCCAGTGAACAGCCCCGAAAGAATTCTTTTTGTCGGTTTTATATTTTGAGGGGCTGAATCCAAACCTGGAATTTTTTGCCACGGTAGAGGGTGTCTTCACACCTCAAAAAAAAAACTATTTTTGGACATTTTTCATTTTATTTCGAGAACCTCAGGTTTTTCGAGAAAAATTTCCCTACCAGAGTAAATACAATAAATAAAATTCCTATATCTATAAAAGGCTAAGCCCCGACAGACTGAAATCACACCTTAGCCAAACTACTGAGCCTAAAAACTTAAAATTTCGCACAATTGTTTATAGTAGCCTCAAAACATCCACTAAGAGAGGATTTTCAGAAATTTGTCCCCCTGAGGAAGCTGGGGACCCCCAAAAATGTTGTAGTTTTTAACCGTTCATTCCACAGCAAAGTCATAAGGAGCTTTTTTGTTCAGATACGAAAAAAATTAGATCTATGCAGGAAAATTCTGATCAGGAGCTCAGGGGGGTTCAGGAGAGGGCATTTTTCGAAAATTTTGATGTAAAATCACACTACAGCTCAAACTAATTGGCCTACAGACTTAAAACTTCGCACAAATATTCTTCAAACATGCTAGACGCGCACTGAGAACGGGATTTGAGATATTTTGCCTCTAAGGGTTTCAAAGGATGAAAAAGGATCCAACTAAGTCAACTTATGAACATGGTACGGTGAACTTCAAACATATGGAAATGAGATAATTTATTGACATGTGATATTCTAACATATGTTGTAATCATTGGGAATGACAGAATAATAATATGATAAAAATTCAAAAAAGAACATCTGTTCCATCATTGCTTCCTACTGATTCCACTTAACCTCAATAATATTGTTCTGTTAATCTCTATACTTATAAAAGGCTAAGCCCCGACAGACTGAAATCACACCACAGCCCAAACTACTGAGCCTAAAAACTTGAAATTTCGCACGATTGTTTATGGTAGCCTGAAAACATCCAATAAGGAAGAATTTTCAGAAATTTGCCCCCCTGAGGGAGCTAGGACCCCCCCAAAATTTTGTACTTTTTAACCGCTCATTGCACAGCAAAGTCATGAGAAACTTTTTTGTTCAGCTACAAAAAAAAATTAGATCTATGCAGAAAAATTTCGATCAGGAGCACAGGGGGGTCCTGGAGAGGGCATTTTTCGAAAATTTTGATGTAAAATCACACTACAGCTCAAACTAATTGGCCTACAGACTTAAAACTTCGCACAAATATTCTTCAAACATGCTAGACGCGCACTGAGAACGGGATTTGAGATATTTTGCCTCTAAGGGTTTCAAAGGATGAAAAAGGATCCAACTAAGTCAACTTATGAACATGGTACGGTGAACTTCAAACATATGGAAATGAGATAATTTATTGACATGTGATATTCTAACATATGTTGTAATCATTGGGAATGACAGAATAATAATATGATAAAAATTCAAAAAAGAACATCTGTTCCATCATTGCTTCCTACCTGATTCCACTTAACCTCAATAATATTGTTCTGTTAATCTCTATACTTATAAAAGGCTAAGCCCCGACAGACTGAAATCACACCACAGCCCAAACTACTGAGCCTAAAAACTTGAAATTTCGCACGATTGTTTATGGTAGCCTGAAAACATCCACTAAGAAAGGATTTTCAGAAATTTGCCCCCCTGAGGGAGCTAGGACCCCCCCAAAATTTTGTACTTTTTAACCGCTCATTGCACAGCAAAGTCATGAGAAACTTTTTTGTTCAGCTACAAAAAAAAATTAGATCTATGCAGAAAAATTTCGATCAGGAGCACAGGGGGGTCCTGGAGAGGGCATTTTTCGAAAATTTTATGTAAAATCACACTACAGCTCAAACTAATTGTCCTACAGACTTGAAACTTTGCACAAATATTCTTCAAACATGCTAGACGCGCACTAAGAACGGATTTTGAGATATATTGCCTCTAAGGGTTTCAAAGGATGAAAAAGGATCCTATTAAGTAAGGTTATGAACATGGTAAGGTGAGTGCCATATGGAAATGAAATAATTTATTTATTGAAATGTGATATTCTAACATATGTTGTAATCATTGGAAATAACAAAATAATATGATAGAAATTCAAAAAAGAACATCTGTTCTGTTATTGCTTTCTACCTGATTCCACTCAACCTCAATAATATTGTTCTGATATTGATAAATATGTTTAATATTATTATAAATATAATAAAAGTATTGTTTTGATAATCAATATTTTTTTCACAAACTCTGTATAATAATATGGCGAATGTGAAACAGCTGCATCAAAGAAATTATGTCAACAACATATGTTTAGGAAAACCATAGTTTTGAACTTCATTTTCCTGATGCAATGCATAGGCCTAATGTATGGATTATTAATTTTTTAGCTAGAACAGTTTTTTGAGACTGCTAAATGATGTTTTATCAATGCTGTATCGGCAATACAAAAACGCATGCAGTTAATATGTCTTTAAATAAAGGTGTTGACATTCACATGAATTAATTATTCTCTACCATTTTTATTCTATTACAATTTCAAAATTATTCGAGACATGATAGAATTATTGACTCACTGTAGAGTCAGTCAAAAATTTTAATATTGAAATGAGGGGTATTTTAGCAAACTGAACAAAAAATAAGATCCTATGGACCTTTTCGATATTTCCTCAAATGAAAAATGAGTTTTGTGGGTTGTCAAAACTCCCCCTGAAAGGGAAACTATTCAACTTATCCTATCGTTTAGTAAATTAACAATGATTTCTGCGTTGAATAACATGTTTCTTGCCAACAAGAATCGAACTCTCTAAATGGAGGTAGAATGATAAGGTTGACAACTTTCAGTTCTGTTGTTTTAAAATTTTTTTAAATCACTTTCAAAAAGTTCATGTAGTACCTACTATTGTGTTCGAGAAACTTCTGGGGCTATCATAGTTTCACAACTATTCTGTTCCACACTCCTATCTCTTGCAGTCGTTAACCATATCTATAATAAAATAAAGAGTTGGCTTATACATGTACGGGATAGGAAAATTATGTTTGACGCATTATCACGTCTGAACTACTGGACTAATCAACTTGAAATTTTGCATATAGGCTAGATTCTTAATTAACCAAGGATGGTTATAGGCCTATTTTCAATTCCTCAAAATTTCATTACGTCAAGTTTTCAGATTATCAATTTTGAAAATAGATCCTTGCGAAGCACGGGTTCCTGCTAGTTATTGATAAATATGTTTAATAATATAATTATTATTATTAATATGATAAAAGTATTGTTTTGATAATCAATTATTATGATTCATATAATAATAGTATTGTTTTGGTAATCAATAAATAGTTTTATTTTCACAAACTCTGTATAATATAATGGTGAATGTGAAACAGCTGCATGAAAAGAAATTATCTCAAAAACATATGTTTAGGAAAACCATAGTTTTAAACTTTGTTTTCCTGATGCAATGTATAGACCTACACGTTGCATGGATTATTAATTTTTCAGCTAGAACAGTTTTTTGAGACTGCTAAATAAACGTCTACAGTTTTATCAATGCTGTATCGGCAATATGAAAACGCATGCAGTTGATATGTCTTTTAATAGAGGTGTTGATATTTACATGATAATTATTCTCTACCATTCTTATTTAATTACAATTTCAAAATTATTCAAGCCTTGATAGAATGATTGACTCACTGTACAGTCAGTCGAAAATTTTTATATTGAAATGAGGGGTATTTTGGCAAGCTGAACAAAAAATAAGGTCCTATGCTCTTTATCGATATTTCTTCAAATGAAAAATGAGTTTTTTGGGTTGTCAAAACTCCCCCTGGAAAAAAAACTATTCATTTTATCCTATCTTTTAGTAAAATAACAATGATTTCTGCGTTGAATTATATGTTTCTTGCCAACAAGAATCGAACTCTTTGTGAATTTAGATATGACCTACACTTCAGATTTATATAATTCTATTAATTGAATTCATGGAAATTGAAGTACTTTTTTCAGTCAGTTTATGATTAGTTGATGAAATTGATTATCAATAAAGAAATGATTATGATTCTATCAGTACAGAATTAGTTGAATGAATTGTCGATGTACTGAGTTCTTGGTAAACAATAATTTAATATTGGTATTTATCCAATAATTTTTTTCAGAAGTTATTTCATTTGAATTAGAGAATATTTATACGCTCCCATCAATTTATCATACATAACAATGAATTGTTCGAAACATTAATTCAATCAAATAAAAAATGGCCCATACTTCTGTATTCATGTTCGCATGTTTTCCACTTGTGATGGATAGCAAAATATTGTATGGCGAGCTGCACGGAGAATTGTTCGGAGTGCGATGAGGCGAACAGTTAGAACAGAGCCAAGCGGCACGGAGAACGGCTCGGAGTACGGTACGGCGAGTGATTAACAGTTGATTTTCAACATTATGAAACATATGCTCATGTTCGCTGAAAGGCAATATGTTCGCAGGAATGCACGGTTTGCTGCGCGGTTCGAAGTTCGGCTCGGCATGTGTGGACGCACCTTTAGTTGTTACAGGACATTATTTTATACAGATCACAGGCCAAAGCAACATAATAATCTATCTTCTTCTTCTTCTTCTTCTTCTTCTTCTTCTTCTTCTTCTTCTTCTTCTTCTTCTTCTTCTTCTTCTTCTTCTTCTTCTTCTTCTTCTTCTTCTTCTTCTCTTCTTCTTCTTCTTCTTCTTCTTCTCTTCTTCTTCTTCTTCTCTTCTTCTTCTTCTTCTTCTTCTTCTTCTTCTTTTCTTCTCTTCTTCTTCTTCTTCTTCTTCTTCTTCTTCTTCTTCCTTCTTCTTCTTCTTCTTCTTCTTTTCTTCTTCTTCTTCTTCTTCTTCTTCTTCTTCTTCTTCTTATTCTTCTTCTTCTTCTTCTTCTTCTTCCTTCTTCTTCTTCTTCTTCTTCTTCTTCTTTTCTTCTTCTTCTTCTTTTCTTCTTCTTCTTCTACTTCTTCTTCTTCTTTTATCTATATCTATAAAAGGCAAAGCCCAGACGAACTGAAATCACACCACAGCCCAAACTACTGATCCTAAAAACTTGAAATTTCGCACAATTATTGTTTATGGTAGCCTCAAAACATCCACTACGAAAGGATTCTCAGAAATTCACCCCCTTGACTTAGCTGGGCCCCCCAAAATTTCACTTTTTAACTGCTCATTGCACAGCAAAGTCATGAGGAACTTTTTCGTTCAGCTTCGAAAAAAAATTAGATCTTTGTACAGGGGGGTTCAGGAAAGGGCACTTTTCGAAAATTTTGATGTGAAATCACACTACAGCTCAAACTAATTGGCCTACAAACTTAAAAATATGCACAAATTTTCTTCATACATGCTAGACGCGCACTAAGAACGGATTTTGAGATATTTTGCCTCTAAGGATTTGAAAGGATGAAAAAGGATCCTATTAAGTAAGCTTATGAACATGGTAAGGTGACTTCCATATGGAACTGAGATAATTCACACATGATATTCTAACGTATGTTGTAATCATTGGAAAGCTCAAAACAATTTCATCAATCAGCTGATCGAATTAATTTTTCATTGATGGAAAGCGCGAGCTTGCCACGTGTTTGTTCCATTGTTGTATGCTTGGGAACTTCGGTTCGCGCCTTCTATCAGCTGTATATGGAGTCTCATACATTCCGATTTGAACAGAGCACAAAGATTTTCTTTGGTTAGGAGTTTGTTGGAAATTCTTTTTTCAAATTCAAATTTTATTGCTATCAAAAATCACATTGAAAACTTTCTTTATAGACAACAACATTACGGAAACAAAATGTCAAACATATTTATTTGTAGCACGGCCAGAAAAAGACAAACTTGAGTACTAGCCGTGAGTTTATTAAATATAACTTGATATATATTTTTTGTTAATATTTTGTTGATAAAAATTACGAGTTGATGAGAGATGCGAGTAATTCCTTATATTTGATCCGAATGGTTATTCATAATACAGTAGTCGGGGTCACTGCAATCAAAAATTTTTTATTCTGTACGGTAGCTAATAAATTTCATACGTATTGATTGTCCATAATGGAAGTAATTGAACTACTCAAAATAATTGGCTTACTGGTCCCTCATAGATTTATAGTATTCCTGGTGATTGAGCCTGTCTTTTTCAGCGTTGTCTATTAATAATAAAGCTCAATTTACAACTAGCTTACCCAGCGAACCCGCCAATGTATCTCATGTTACACTTGACTTTATTTGGTGAATCATGAAATTTATCTGACAATCAACATGTTCATTTACATCTCAATACGGACTTCCTATGGGCTTAGTCATGCAGCATTCATTATTCCGAAAACATATTATTCTTCTCAATCAATTGGTAGTAATATCTATCAGTAAAGTTTTCAATTAAAAAAAATGTTATATCAGTGTTTCAAAGAAAAATATTCAATGTTTTCATAGCTGTAGATTGTCGATATATGGTCCAGGAAATATGCGATGTACGATGAATCGCACTGAATTCCATATTCTTCCCATCTTGGGATGAATATAAGCTAAGCTAAATTCAAAAAATTGTCAATTATTCTTTCATTCTTCATGTCTAATTCATTCTAATTAATGAATGTAATATGAATACTATACTATATACTATACAATATATATATATATATTATATATATATATATATAATATATATATATATATATATATATAATATATATATATATATATATATATATACTCTCTTCCATTAGGTGAATAATTTTTTTCAACATTTCCCAGTTTCTCAATGATAGGGGAGTGATAATTATTATTTGTATAGGTCTTCTAAGGAACCATTATCAACAGCTGGTTACCAATCAACTACATTTCAACTCCAAACTACCGTTTTAATACCAGTACACAATAATTTATCACATGGTGATATGTTTATTACAGCTGGTAACTTTAGATGCTAAATCATATTATCACAATATGATCTTGAATCATGATCATCTTTTCGTTCTTCAGTAGCCGCTCAGCCGAAAATTTCGAAAACATATGTCTGTAAAATGGATTAATAAATAATTATTATTAGCCACCCTATTAAAATTTTTGTTCAGAAACCATCCCCAATATTCACACAACATATTCCCAAAGTTTCATGCCGTTATATCAAGAAATGGTTATTCATAATATAGTAGTCGGGATCATTGCAATCAAATAGTTGGAGCTTAAGATTTTCAAAAAAGTGTATTTATCAAGGTTTTTGAAAATTCTGGAAAATCACTTTATACAACTTTAGATATTATTAGGTACCGTAATGATGAAAAATTACATATGATATGGAACTACATTTAATTCTGAACAAGATTCCTCAGAAATTTTGAAATAGAGTAAAGGGGGAAGTGTTTACCAGCGAAAATAAGAAACCTTGTCCTACAGCCAAAATAAAACATTTTCATAGTAATAGCTTTCGCGGCCTTCTTATCCAATCTAATAAATATTTTGGATCATTATTACAAAGGTTATGTTCTATATGAATCACCCGTCAGATGCAATTATTTCAGAATTTCCTAGTGAGGAGGCGCCTATTGCGACACCTCAATGATCAGAATTTCAAAAACTCTCAACTTTTGATACAATGAACGGCTCTTACCAAAAAAGAAGAAGATAAAAAATAAAAATAAGGATTCCTAGACTTGATTGAACAAATGTAAGCAAATACCTCTATGTTTGTATCAAATTGTATCCTAGACGAAAAAAATTACTCTCATAATTCTGTGATTAAATGATAGCAATAGATTACATAACTTTTTTTCGACTTGGCTGTAACAATCTTGATAGCTCATTGACCCATTAGCCAAGCATCCAATATACATTTTTCATGTTGTGCTTACTGTACCTTACTCAAATAATATCGCAATATAGAGCATGTCACTTGCATTAGTCCGTGATTTCGGATAAAAAGAACGCGGCTAGTTGATTGCTGCAAGAAAAATTAGAAACGAAAAAAAAAAATTAGAAGAAAGAACGAAATAGAGGCGAGAAAGGTTAAACGGAATGGATAGCATTTCCACTCTGCTATTCTTCACTCAATAATGATCATTATTATTATTGTACATTAATTGTCTTTGTGTGAGTAGCAGCTCTCTGAGATTTCATTTATTTTATGATTTTAATCCAGACTATAATCTCTCTCACTTTCCTCCATTTCCCTGCTTCCTCACTCTAGATTTTGTACTCTCTACCAATATCCCTTCTCTCCTATTCATTTTCTTTCTTATTCTGTGAATAGGTCCACAAGATAATATTATTTTATCGAGATTCAAAGTACATCTTCCAATCGATCAATGATTCTTTACTTCATTTTTTTTTTAAATTCATTTGGTATTATTCGGGAATTATTCATTGCTTGGTTTTATATTATGAGCCTACATATATTGTAATCTGCACGGATAAAGAAGTCTATTGTCAGGTTATCATGAATGAGTATTTTGTTATTGTAATCGTATATTATTATACTATATTAATATACCCGTATATTATTGTAATCGTAATGAATGAATAAATCTACATTCAACTTCTTTCTTGCGCTTCCCTATTTCCCGCCCAATAACT
Organism: Nilaparvata lugens; assembly: GCF_014356525.2. Lineage (NCBI taxonomy): Eukaryota > Metazoa > Arthropoda > Insecta > Hemiptera > Delphacidae > Nilaparvata > Nilaparvata lugens. The sequence goes on from NC_052507.1 coordinate 50,062,404, forward strand.
CCCACCTCCTCTGTCATCAATCTTGTTCCACTATTTTGCTTCCCCACCCCTTCACCAACAACTTATTCCAAACCAAGGGAGCTTTGTCACCTGGTGGTAAGCTGGCATGGGGCATGGCCAGCTATTGTCGACACGGCATGTTTTCACTTGGCTTTTCGTTTTCGGACGTCCATGTCAAGTGGCATGCCAACAATCGATACTCGTTTCACTTTGTCGCCTTTCAAGCACAAGCCTCGTCAAATAATAATATCCCACTTCTCCTACCAGTCTAACAACATTGCTCTATCCTTTGCAAAATGATGGCAAATTTGAGTGAAATTCAAAAATTCTCAAGATCTTTGGTATTGCTCCAGGTTGGAGATTTTGAGTTTTAGAGTGATAACTGATTTGATAGATTTAAAACTGATGGTTCATAGCTTTTGTAAAACGTGATAATGAGTGAAATAGCGAACGTGATGAAAATCACGTTTTTAATTTGTAGAGGTTTTTTTCGCACAACAAAATCGCTTCATCACTAGTGAGCCGCTGGCGAGAGAACTTGCTCAAAATATCTCTGACATCCTGCTAACTGTTCTACTGAAATCAGTAGAAAGCCTAGAAAATTGTATAGAAAGTATTTATTGCATGCAATTGATAAACCTTCTGACAGGTCAATTATTGCGATTTTATAATGCTATTATCATCTACATCCAATATTTCCTTAGGATATTTCAGGTGATAGATACCCAGATAGATTGATGAAAATGAGAATAGTCTTATAAATATCCACGGTAAATCAGGAATTTCTATGCAAAATTTCAAGTTAATCAGTTAAGTAGTACAAAGAAACGTGATGATACCCCAAACATGTATTTCAAATTATGTAAACGTAAAATTCAATTTATCTCTTTTCATACTCTAGTTATAGCAAAAAAAATATTAAAGATAGAACCGTTTATTACACTATTTTAATAATAACGGAATCGACCAGTCATTAACTGAATGACCGATTGGTTTTAGTGCGGCAATATACTCAGCTAAATGAGTGATGAATTTTCGTAGCGAGTCTGGTTGCTTATTAACTGCTGGCATATCAAAAATTGCTTGCAAGTATGCGTCAGTCAGCTTGTAAGAGTCATTGTAGCGATTCAATAATATTTTCCATGCCTCAACATACTGATCACTTGTCAATGGGACAACAGAAATGACTGACAGTGCATCGCCTCTCAGTACAGACCGAAGATACATATGTTTTTGTATGTCAGCAATTCGACCATTATTATGAACCGTGGCTTCGAATAAATCTTTAAATTGACTCCAAATTTTTAAATCGCCATCAAAAGTCATTAAAGGAAGCTTAGGTAGGGCAACTGACGAGATATTTTCAGTTGTAGGTGAAGAAGCTACATTGGAAGAACTAATATTCAAATTTGTTTGAGTGGATGGTAAGGTTTCGAGAATAGCCTTGACATTGAAATAGATCCCATCAAATTCGCTCATCAGCATTTCAAGTTCAGTTGTGTCCAATCGAGGATTTTTTTGTTAAAGTAGCTCTGCATCTTATCTATTATATCATTGAACTCCACCTGGTGGTGATCAATATGCTCACCCATAACTTTCAATAAATTTTTAATTTTTTTATTTTTTGGATCCTTTTCGACAGCTTTGGCAATTTCATTAATCCATTTTATTTTACGAATTCAAAATTTATAGTTTTAATGTTTATTTTTGACTAAAATTTTATAAAAATTGTACACATGAAATTCTAACCTTATCTTGGACTTTGTCACTTATAAATTTGGAAGAAAAATAGCACAAGGACTACCTTATTATTTTATCTTTCAATGTTATTACATTAGTTTCATTTGCATTGTGAATAAATAAAATAAAATAAAATAAATAAATTAATTAATGCATCTCTTTGAAACGTCAAGTCTTCGATAACACCCATAGTGAGGCGATAACAGTGAGCGCTTGTCGTGAGAGAGAGTGAGACAAAGAACCAAACAAGAATAAGAGGGAAAACACGAGAGCAGGCGACACAATGAAGTAGCCTGCTGTAATGAGCAATGGCTAGCTTATCTAATCATTTAAGCCTAGCCAGCACTTCAACTTATGCTCGGTAGAGGATGATCGGTTATGAGGCTAATAATACCGTATTGATACTCATTGGAACAAACAATAACTGTATCTATTAATAACGAAGTAACGACAATAATCAATGCAAATAACTGCAAGTATCCTTTGAAAAAAGTAACAGTTCCAGTTACTGTTACAGCTAGCCGACGTATAAGACTTTCTCAACTTATTGACATGAACTTGCCAGTCCAGCCTTGTGGCGCCAATGCAACAATCTTATGCAATAATACTATGACACATTTATTTACGAGAATATTACATGTTCTACTCAATTTCCAACTTGAATTGAGCCCAAATTTCTTAAGAAAAACAAGCCATATACACAGAAAAACCAAGAATAAAATAGGCATAAAAAACGACAAACCTATTAGATGATATTTCAAACTTATGTCCTATTCAAATTCGATTAACAAATCACTCCGGACAGTTGGACCATGTTTGATCGACAGAGGCTGGCTCAAACAGCACTCTGGTTTGTGGACTGTATCAATTACATCAAGAACTTTTTGGGGTTGTCTGGTGTCCGGTAGCAAGTTAAACAATTTAAATGACTAAGTGCACAATAACATAGGCCTGATCACGATACGAGACGAGACGACACTTGTAATAAATCACAATAAATCGATAGATCACTTTGAAAAAATCGACATTATGAGAAGTGAGCTGTTCGATTGGCTCGCAAACGGCAACTGGCGCAATTATGCTTTGCGCATCACCCTTCAATTGCCCCCTCAACCACAAAACGCCAGACAACAAAGGGAAACATTGATATAACGTCTAAACAACTGATGTGAGAGCTTACTTCTTCCAATACTGCTGATGGATGGATTTGTTAGTCTCCATTTTACACGAATGTCTATATTCTTCTAGTAGATTTGTCAAAAATATTCACTTGGAGGCAGTTCTATACTGATGTGAGAGCTTACTTCTTCAATACTGTTGATGGATGGATTTGTTATTCTTCATTCCACACGAATGTTTATATTATTGTTGTAGATTTGTCAAAAATATTTACTTGGAGGCAGTTCTGTACTGATTTGAGAGCTTACTTCTTCAATACTGTTGATGGATGGATTTGTTATTCTTCATTTTACACGAATGTCTATATTATTCTAGTAGATTTGTCAAAAATATTTACTTGGAGGCAGTTCTATATTGATGTGAGAGCTTACTTCTTTCAATACTGTTGTTGGATGGATTAGTTATTCTTCATTTTACACGAATGTCTATATTATTCTAGTACATTTGTCGAAAATATTTGATTGGAGGCAGTTCTATACTGATGTGAGAGCTCACTTCTTTCAATACTGTTGATGCATGGATTTGTTATTCTTCATTTTACACAAATGTCTATATTATTCTAGTAGATTTGTCAAAAATTTTTACTTGGAGGCAGTTCTGTACTGATTTGAGAGCTTACTCCTTTTAATACTGTTGATGGATGGATTTGTAATTCTTCATTTTACACAAATGTCTATATTATTCTAGTAGATTTGTCAAAAATATTTACTTGGAGGCAGTTCTGTACTGATGTGAGAGCTTACTTCTTTCAATACTGTTGATGGATGGATTTGTTATTCTTCATTTTACATGAATGTCTATATTCTTCTAGTAGATTTGTCAAAAATATTTACTTGGAGGCAGTTCTATACTGATGTGAGAGCTTACTTCTTTCAATACTGCTGATGGATGGATTTGTTATTCTTCATTTTACACGAATGTTTATATTATTCTAGTAGATTTGTCAAAAATATTTACTTGGAGGCAGTTCTGTACTGATGTGAGAGCTTACTTCTTCCAATACTGTTGATGGATGGATTTGTTATTCTTCATTTTACACGAATGTAATTTAATCTATATCAAAATCGGTGTTGAGCAGAGAACTCCTCCTTTACAGTGGAGTTTTGATATAGTACACTCCCCGTTACAGTGCATTTTTTCTGCAGTCCCTTGAAAAGTATATTCAGCTCAATGTTACAAAGACCCTTTCTGCTCTATAATCGTTCAAATGTCATAAATATATTGTAAAACATATTTTTTTAGAGTTTACTGAGACTCTGTGGTGTCACATCACAGCGGAGACACAATAGTAACGCTGGTTACACACTGAACGGTTTATGCCGCGGCGGCGAAACTGCCGTCGCCGACTCGAAAAAAAGTCGAGCTTACACATTCAGCGGAAAAAGTACCGCCAAACATCGAGCGGTAAAATTACCGCCACATATGATCAGTAGCCAAAATAATTCTTGTAGTTCTTCATCGCAAATGTGTTGTGACTTCTCTGTTTCATGAGTGTTCAGTTAATTGTATTTTTCACATCTCTTAAAAGTATATATTATTAAGTGTTTAACTTATCGTACCATCGAAGGAAAAGAAGAGAGCAGAGAAATCGCCTTGTTTGGATTCATTGAAATGAACGTTTTTATTAAATCGACAGCGATATACAACATATTACAGTTTTTTCCTTGTCATCCAGAGTTTCAAAATCCCCCCTAATCTCCATAAACACTTCCTTCCAAGCATTCCTTGTTGCTTCTCGATCCTTAAATATGTCGAGGGTTTTGTTTCACAAGCGTCTGTTCTACAAATGATATTAACAACTCATTGTCTTTTAACTTACTCATTTTCTCACATTCGTCAACCACAAACTCTTATAACAATAGAAAAATGTTATAAACAATTTACGAACTGTCAACAAGACACAAATTAAAAGGCTGATTTTCAAAGACCTCTGACTTGGAGCAACTGGTAAAGACGACTGATCAGCGGCGACGGTAGACAACCGCCAAATTTGTTAACGCCCATTTGGTCACGTACGCCACTGCATAGACAAGAGCGGCAAAAACATCGCCAGCTGCAGTGGCAGTGAACTGCACAGCTGCCGCCAACGGCAATATAGCCGCGCGGCGTTTCTGCCGTCCAGTGTGTAAGCTTCCATTCAAGTCCATAGACTACTGCTCGAACGGCGGCGACGGCGAAATTACCGCCCCGGCAGAAGCCGTCTAATGTTAACCGGCGTTAGGCGATCGCTCAAGGAAGGGGTGGAACCCGGGATTAACAATTAGAGACGGGATACTTGGGGGGGGGGGCAGTTGCCGATCTCGCCCAGGGCGGCAAAGTCCCTGGGGCCGTGCCTGACTTAGCCTGAACGTTTTTACCCAAAACACCAATAATTTTGAATTTGCCCATATGCACACCCAATGTACAAATCTTGTCTTGGTAGAAGGCAACCAACAGTTTACTAATTAACACAATAGTTTCGAGAAAATTGATGATAACAGCAAAATTAGTTCTCAACGGCTCATACATTTCGAAGCTTTAGGATTATAATTGAATTGTTATGATTCAAGATCAAGATGATATCAACATTCAACAAGGTTGACTTGGCTCGAATATAGCTCCTTGTGGAATAGCCTAATTTGATAATATAAAATAGCTCACAATTGATTCTCGAAGAAACAGACTAGCAATATACAGGAGAACATCAGCTTTCGAAAACATGTTCCAGCAGACTGTAGCCTTCTGCCTTTCCCGAAAAGTGTTCACAAACTACTGTTCAAAGAACAATCACCACAGAATATATCAATACACATTCCTCAATCAATATTTGATTGCAAATTAGATCTCGAGCAGGAATTACAGTCGCATTGATTGAAGGATAAGCATTGATGCTACTCATAAGCAATGCTGACAGTTCCAAATGAGTATCGTTAAGGGCAGCAAACACAGGTGACTTTGTTCTCAATCTATTGAACAAGATGTGTCTCACAGAAATTCTACAAAAATACAACCGTTACCTTCAAAAACGTCAATGGAAACTTATTGAATAAACTCATTTTTTTCTTTATTATTTGATCCACTGACCCTGTGAAAGGGGTATAGGGATTTGTCAGTGTTTCATTTATCAACAGTGAAATGTTATCTATCCTCTTGAACCTCCATCTTGAGGTTTGTAGAAAAAATCTTTATAATCCTACACTGAGTAGGCACATAATGGATAGCAGCCCTTTTTCCAATAAAATTCTGAAAATTTACCTGACATTTCTTTTATATGAGATGGCAATAAGTTGTACATCTGGATACCTGAAGTTCTTACCCCTCGCTCATACATTGTACTTCGTTGTGCATCATCTCTCAAATTATCATCTCTCATCATCTCTGTTTCTGGTCGAATATTGGTGAAATGTTTCTCCCGTATTAAATTCATTCATGTGTTTTTCCAAAAAGCAGATTGTTCCAAGAATTTATAGGCTTGGGAGTTGGATGATTCCGAGTTCTTTGAAGTAGGGCCGACAACTAGTTCGAGTTGACTTCCCTACCATCACCCTCAATAGTCCAGTCACTATATACATTGGTGCATGCAATTTTTATTGTAGTTCTGATTTTTCAATAATATTATTTGGGTACATAAGAGAAGTCCAGAACCAATTTCCTCATGCAAAATTTCCTTGTGCTAGATACAGAATGGACCAAAAACCTCGTATTTTCGGCTGATTTTCCAGTTTTCAGCGATTTCTGCCAAATCTCGTAATCGGACAGAAAAATTTGCTTCCACCTTTTTTTCAGATTATGAAATTCTAAATAAAATGAGATCATTCGGAACTGTCTATCCCCAATGAGTAATGAGTTATTTTTTTTAAATCAGTGAAATTTGAAGAAAAAATCAATTTTGATGAATTTTAGTTTTTGATCAACAATATCTTCCGATTGTTAGCATTTAGATGTATAATTCAAAATCTCTCAGGGCGTATTTTTGTGCTCTCTAATGTGAGATCAGGTAGAGTGCCCTATCTCATATAGACTTCCAGGTACACCTGACAACTACAATGCTCCTTGTATTGTGAAAAACACCTAATTTTCAGCTTCAATCATCATCACCGACTACATTGTCCTCACATTGTAATTTGCACATTGACATGAGTTCATTAGATTATGTTCTATCAGAATTACTTGTTAGATGCACTTCATTTCAGTATTTCCTATTGTAGAGGCGCGCTTAAGGACACCTCAAGGATCAAAATTTCAAACACTTATAACTTTTGACACAATGCTTAGATTTCATCGTACTACACTTCATTCTTCTCGGCTTGTCAAGGCGGTCCAAAATCATGCATCATAAGTCGAATTCTGTTAAAAAAAGGAAAAAATTCATTGTTTAGTGTACTCAAGTACACTGAACAATAAACAATGAACAGTGCACCCATATTCCAATAAACAAAAAATGGCCAATTTCTATATTCAAAGCTGCATGTCTTTTGAAATACTTCTGATAAAATTTCCAAATCCAGTGAGGATGTGAAAATTGTCCTCATCCACTCTAATGAATAATACTTTTCATAAATGCTAGTGAATTTTTAGATTGATCTCGATATTCGAATCTAGGTTTTGAAAGATGTTCCAACCTACCATGGCTAGAAATCAACTCCGCGTCAAGACTAACATCTTGATTGTGATTATAGATACCACAAACTCTGTCTCTAAGTTCGAATTTTCTCAATTCAAAATGCTGCAAAATAAATATTTCTTCAGGTTCTTGTCTTCCTTCACGTTCTTTCTCCTTACTTTCTCGTTCCTTTCATTCACGTTTTCGTTTTCATTCCTTTATCTCATCATTTTCTCTATCTGTCTTTACTCTTTCAAACAAATTCTTGGTAAACTCTTCGTCGTAGCCTTCTGATTCGGTAATCAATTTACTTATTTGTACTATTCTTGAATTAATGGGCAGATCAATATTCAACTTTCCTGCTGTTTTCAGCAAGTCACACTTCTTCGACCTTACTAAATATGACATTTTCCACACAAACCTTTCCGGTGTTCTATCCTGTTCAATTCAATCCAATCCCGGACGAGCCCTCAAAATGTAGGATATTATTCTTTAAATCAATATACTGATACAAATCAATAAAACTCTCATTAATTCCACACATTCACATTTTACATTTCCTTAATCTAATCATTGAGCTTTTCTCCTAAAAAGTAACTTGTTTATTTTTATTCTATCAACAATGTTGCTTTTTGAATTAATCACATGACTACTTCCATAATATGATGATTATATCATACGTCGAAATAGAATTACCAAAGCTAAAATCTCATAATTATACTACAGATATATAACAGACTAGCCGTCAGGCTCGCTTCGCTCGCCATATCCGTCTAAAAAATGAGATCATCGTAAAAAAATGGGACCCCGTAAAAAAATGTGATCAGCGGGCTCCGCTGTTGTCGGACCCCCGTAAAAAAATGAGATCAGCGGGCTCGCTTCGCTCGCCATATTAGGAATATAATATTCCCAGGAATAGCTCTGGTTGAAGTAGCAGTGCGCAATCAATTTTTCCGCGATAAATGCATTTCAATCTTCAACTTGGTGCCAACATAACAAAGTCAACTCAACTTAATGCCAACCTGACAAAATTATTAATTCAGTTACCAGTTAACAACTGTTCCGAAGAGGTACTCTCTCTAGATTATAGTTCTATATTAACACATGGTATGAACATTTTTCAATTATAATTGAGAGATTGAAATAAGAAGAATATACATGCTAAAAGACGAACTTTAAACCCTTAAAAACCACCCTTAGAGTTAAAATATTGCCAAAAGATTTCTTAGTGCGCCTCTAAAGGGCCAACTGAACATACCTTCCAAATTTGAACGATTTTGGTCCGGTAGATTTTTAGTTCTGCGAGTGAGCGATTCAGTCAGTCAGTCAGTTAGTCAGTGAGTGAGTGTCATTTCGCTTTTATATACGAGATAGATATTATCTGGGATTACAAGTATCTGTGTTTCACTAAGTGTTTTCTGGATTCTATTTTGATCTTTCTTTTGAATATTTATTTTCATTTATGATTCACTTTTGAGGAATATCTATAATAACTTTCAATTCTTTTCAGTATCTGAATAATCTGTACAAACATTTAACTTTCTAAATAAAGCTGGGTTTACACCAAACTTAATCCTAATAGATTCTATTGGATTGAACGGTACTTGACAAACACATATGTTCATCATATGTATGATAAGATAATGTTCAATCTAATAGAATCTATAGGGATCAAGTTATTTACATTTTGTTATTAACTTTGGTGTAGACGCAGCTTGAGAGATTTTGAGAGCTTAAGAGATTCTATATTTTTGATTTTCATGATGTAGCTTGATTTTTCTTGTTTTTTTACCTATCAAACTGTAAGAGGCGACATATACTCGATATCTTCTCGCTATTTTGTTGTCTCTTTTGTCATTCCTGGATTCCCGTTCTCTAGCAATAGATATGTTCATTGAGCATCGCTTTTGTTAAGTTATATTGTGTGTGCTTCCAAATTCTAAATTCCAAATTCACTTTCGAAATTCATAGCACAGCACAGCATCACCTCATCTGTGAGGATCTTTGAATACCTCTCTTCTGGGAGATTCACACGTTTTTTTCACATAATCGAGGTGCAGCTCCAGTGTGTACAGAAGAATGGGTGTCAATCCAGTATCCAAATACAAAGCGAAATTCGGAGAGCATTTTGGGAGATTGAAAACCTTTCTCAAGAGAAATCGTTGCAGCATCTCAATTTTCTCCTGCCACTCATAGCCCCACGCTTGTGCACTGTAACAAACAATACTTTTACAGGCTGCATTGAAAACATTCAACTTGCTGCTGAAATTCACCTCCTCACTTGCGATGATCCTGGAGAATGAGTTTAGTGCAAACTTTGCCTCAGCTACACTTGGATTAAAGTGTTTCTTCAGTGAGAGTGATGAAGTAAGTGTTATTCCAAGGTACTCGTAGCTATTAACAACTTCTATTCTGCGACCCTTGTACCATCACTTCTCAAACTTAGCTGGCCTCCCACCATTTTTCCAAGTTGACAACAAGATTCCAGGTTGTGCAGTAATTTTCCGGTTTCTTATCATTTTCTGTAGAGATATTCTATTGGTAGCCAGGAGAACAATGTCTTCCGCTTAGGCGAGTAGTTTGATTCGAATGCCTCCTATGCTGATGCCGCCATTCATACTCTTATCGATGTCATTCATAAACAGGGAAAACAGGATAGGACTCAACAAGCAGTCTTGCTTCAACCCAGAGTGTGTATCAAAATACTGAGAGCTCTTTCTGACTTCACACTGCTGCAGTCGCATCCCGATACAGACCCCTAATTGCACTTACAATCCTAGTCGACAGCCCATGTGCGTGTAGCTTGTGAAACAGAGCATTTCTGTCAATCCTGTCGAAGGCAGATGGAAAATCAACGAAGAATGCAAACATTTTTTGTCACTCAATGGAAAGTTGCATTCTCACCAGATTCATGAGGGTATAGATATGGTCGACCGTTGAATATGTTTTTCTGAATCCAGCCTGGAAGACTTTCAATTTCTTGTTTTCCTCAACCCAAGCAGTCAGTCTCTCCAGAAGTGGCCCTGCTTACACTTTACCAATAGTATCTCCAAAAGATATACCTCTGTATTTTGATATCTCACTCACATCACCTTTCTTGAAAATAGGGAATATCACTGATTCCTTATAACCCTCTGGTACATCACCCAAACTAAAGATGCAGTTATACACTTCAAGCAGTTTTTCATAGAAAACTCCAGGCGCATTCTTGAAGAATTCATATGCCACCCTATCTTCTCCTGGAGCCTTATTATCTCTGCACCTTTCAACACTCTAGAAAGTTTTGTCATACTGGAATTTCTATCAAGCTCCTCATCCAAGATGTATGTGTCTGCGCTGGAGATCGTATCACCACAGCTTGGCGGATTCAGCAACTCCTCAAAGTGAGTCTTCCATCTCTCATTTGATATACTTCCATCAATGATCAATTGCTTGCCGATGAAGAGTCTTATCAATTTCCAAAATTCTTTTGAATTTTCCGCCATTAAGATTTCCTGAGTTGTAGGCTATTCCTCCAATACTGACTTTTTTATCCAAGCAGAGCGACTTATAAAGTTTGTTTCGTTCTCTGTATTGCCTTCCAATCTCCTCTGAATTAGTTCTTCAGAATAATCTCAAGAGCTTCATTACCTTGGCACGTACACTTTGACACTCTGAGTCAAACCACTTCTGCTTGAATTTCTCTCCAAGGCAGTTACAGTGACGTTGCGAGCATGCACAGATTATCTCTAAAAATTACTTCTTATCTACCTCAACCTCATCAGCCCACAACTTCTTTGCTGGTTGTTGAGAAATATTCCTCTGATAAAGCTGTTTCTAATTGTTATCTCATTTCAATTCAGGCAATAACATTAAATGTGAGTCAGTGTCTGTCGTGAAAGTTTTGAGTTTGACCACTATTGGGAAGTGATCTGAGAAAAATTCGTCGTCCACCATGAAGTCGCTAATCACCTCCAATGAGTTGCATGTTGCTGCACACAAATCAATTTCTGATGATACTTGACCTCCATAAAAATAAATTTTGTTGCAATTGTGTTGGTGAGGAATTTTCCTGCTATTTCTCCTTTCTTAAATCCATAAAAACATCCTCCACTTGCTCTCTTTCATAGCTACAGCTTTTTGCTGCAGGTATCCATCTACATCCAAGCTCCGGAAAACACTCTTGAAATTATATAAAATCAGCTTCTTCATCTACAAATGTTTCATAAAAAAATATTAATTCGAAAATTTTCTCCAGGAATTGCGCAAATCCAGGATAACATGGTTTACTTTTTCATCCTGCAGTATTATAGGCTAGGACGCTAACTTGCGTCTATATGCGAATATATATACATAAATATATATATATATTATATAAAATCTCGCGCTAAAATACCTCAATGGCAGCTTTTAATTTCAAGTAAGAGCTAGCATTGGGAACGCATAGGCATTGTGGGTCCATACCTCTTTAATGTCTTTTATCTAACTGATAAGAAAAAAAACATCATATCCGGTTCGTTCACTGATCAGCTCATCATACTTTTCTACCGATTGAAAAGAACGTAAACAGAGTAGCTGACCGTAAATATACATGGCTGAATACAAGGTTGTTTACAAAATATAATTAACTCCATTATAATGTATTTGGGAGCAGAGAAATGCATGATTACATATAAATTCAATAACACTTGAAATATCTTACAAAGAATTAAAAATAACTACAATCACTTGCTGGTTTTCCATTTTAATTGAACATACAATCAAGTAGGTTAGATTCTAGTTTTGTTTACAAATATGAGCAGTAGAGGAAACATCTGTCAGTCATGACTCATGAGCAACCGTTCAGCCACAGAATACATACAGAATGGAAAGTATCAATCTAACAAAGACTTGAGTGCACCAAGACCACGACACGTGACTGCACCATCTTGTTAAAAATTAAAATTACCGCTATATTACAATTCTACACTTTCTTTCAAGATGGCGGATTCTGGCATCAGTATACTAGCCGATCTTCCATTCTGTGGTTCAGCGCCACAGATCTGTAATCACTCATCTGTGATCAGGTTTTTTACTGGACGTAAAAAAAACAGGATGGCATTGATCAGTGGCTTTGAACGCAACCAACCATTGATACTGATGAGCGCGAATAATAATATCATGACTGCAGAACATAAAAATGAAACCAAAGACCTTAAGGATGCATTTATTGGTCGGATGACTTCATGGTCTTTGATTGAAACTATAGACCTTATACATAGAAATAGACACGGCTTCTCCAGACATCTGTGTAATCCACTTGTCAGCTGATTGATTATGAATAATTCTATAGTCCGATTAATCCTATCTTCAGATTGGATGATAATTATATAAGGTGATATCGGAGTATGGAGGAATTCTTTTTCTTTTCATATTATCCTTAAAATACAAAATTTCGAAAATAAACCTTGTGTATATATCGACGCGCAGTTGAAAAAGGAATATCCTTGCCGAATTTCATCGAATTCTATCAACTCGTTTGGCCGTAATTGCATTACATACATACATACAGACAACAGAGAATCTGAGTTAGAACATAGACCTCACTACGTTCGGTTAACAGACGCACAGCGATTTCGGTCTCTAGTCAAAAGTGGGAGCTCGCTAACGATCTTTCAATTATCATATTTATATTCCTCAACTTGTTCTTAGGAATGTTCCAAAAAATGAGTGGCTGTGACTATTACAATTAGCTATTAGCATAGAGAAACGATAGCATAAGTAGATATCCCATGGTATAGGGCGTTTATGTCGCAACTTTTACTGTTATCCCAAGCCGATAGTTCACGTAGCTCTTTCCTATGCAGCTGGTAGTCTCTCAAATTGTGCCGTTCATACACTCTCACCCCAACAAAACAGTAAAAATTGACAATAATCGGCAATAATCGGCTTGAGATAACAGTAAAAGTTGCAACATAAATTTCCTATACCATGGGATATCTACTTACGCTATTGTTTCTCTATGCTATTATTCAATTTAAATATAAATTTATATTCAATTTCATCTTATATGCACATCGAAGAGCTGTGTTTCTCTCTTCAATTGAATATTATTCCCAAATCCATTTAAAACATTATTTTGTGGAGAATCGCATCAGCTATTGCTGGGAACAAATTCTCTGGAACTCAATGGAAAGTGAATATATTGAGAATTAGAAATACAATTCAAATGTCATATTGAGAAAGAACCTTATCTGAGAAATACCTCATGTTTCAAAACAGGATTAAGAAAAGCCTCTCGTTAGTAGTATGAGGTTCGGAGTTTTTCAAATTTATCAAGCGACTCATGTCGTTCATAGGTAATAACTAATAGCTTTTTCTTATTCTTCCGTTTAAAATAATATTGTGAAACGGTGCAGTGTCCAAGGAAGTAGAGGCTATTAAAAACGAAAAATCCTGTTTTAAAGTCGGATAAGCCGATGTGGCTGAGGTAGGAGTCCGGTCTGGAAGAGGAAGAGATTGACACAGTGGAAAAATAGCGACCAGTGAGGTCTTGGAGAGCAGAGCAGAGCGTTACACTGCCAGTCACTTGGGAAAATGAGATTAAAGGGATTAAGGAAGTAGCCACGGTCTTTGGGGTAGCGTCCAACTCCACTTTCATTTAGTCACTTTTATATCGAGTATTGAAGAAGGGCAAGGATTTGGAAGAAAGAGAGAGAGAGTGGGAATAACGAGTTTCAAGAGAGTGTGCCGAGCACTATTCTTAATTCAGGCCTTTTCCCAAGTTATAATAGTACATTTAAAACGCAATAGACTAGAGCCATTATTGTAAGTGAGTTAGCGAAATAAATTATTTTCTCTCTCTATTATGAACGACCATGACTTCGAGTTTCCCATGATAGATATTTAAAAATTGTGGCTCCGAGTCGTTGAGGAATGTAGATTATGGAATTATCTCTAAAACTTAGCCTTCTTGTCGCGACATGGAGTGCGATACGCTGGTAAACAGCAAGCATTGAAATTATAACAAACCACCGATTTTGCAGTTACTATGGTCCAAAGGCTCTTGAAGCCACGCGACGATTGGTCAAATTGATTCCCTTCGCCCAATAGGAGACCTGTTTCTAAATACAGTAGTGGGGGGATTCCCCAGCCGCGAGACCAGATTACGTTTTGGAGGACACTTTGCTAGGAGCACTACGAGAGTAAAGATGTAGTCATTATGTTTCGCCCTTTTTGGGCAAGTTTATAAGTTTATATCATTAGTTAATGTAGGAGCTAGTTTTATTTTTATTAAAGTTTAAATTTTCTAGTAGTGCCATGTCCTGAAAGGTTTAATTGTGTTTCTTCATCATGTACGAATAATTGTTTCTTCAAATAACCGCTAAGGTACGTAAAATAAAGTTAAAATATGATTTAGGGAATTTAATTCATTGGAACTTCCAAAAGAGTATTGTATTAACAAAGCCTGTTATTTTTCAAGTTAATAATATTGATTGAGAATAATCCTTTTGATTTTATTAGTGGTGGAAGATACTTATAAATTTTTTCTAAAGAAGTATAGAAAGTTTTCAGTTACGTTACATTTGAGTTATTGTTTCTGGAGATATATTATCATAGAGTATTGCTGAAAGTCAGGAAGATAGCCTTTAAATTGGAATGGAATTTTTGAGATTATGTTCATATTGAGTTTAAGACTCAATTTTATATTTTCCGTGTTTTCTCATGGCGTTAAGGCTTTTAACTGAACGCTAATTTATTAAATTATAACAGAACTTTTGAATTATTTGTGAAGAAAGATCCATTAATTCTGATACAAAGAATCAGTAGTTTAAAGATAAAAATCTATATAAAATGAGGATTCCAATAGAATGAGAGAATTTAATTAATTGTAATCAATAGATAACTCCTGTTTTAGCTTTTGATGAATTGTAGGAAGAGTTAGAAATTAATGCTATAATACATTCATTTAAAGCGGTTCATGTGTGTCCCCAAACCAACTTCATGTACTACCACCACTTTGGTTCCGCAATTTTATGTAACACCGCTTCAAGACACCAGTAGAGGGACTTTGGGATCTAAGACTGACTTTTTTGCTCCAAAACCCCCTCCCCCCTCTCCCCCCTCGTCCATCCCGCCTCCCCTTCCCCCCGCCTGTAGGTTGGGGGGTGTTCTAAAAATAGATTTCCCCTTCCCCTTGCCCAGTGGTGGTGAGGGGGTTGAAAAGAGAGAGATATATCTTTCTCTCTCTCTCTCTCTTTCTAAAAATAGATTTCCCCTTCCCCTTGTCCAGTGGCGGTGAGGGGGATGAAAAGAGATATCTCTCTCTCTCTCTCTTTCTCACCCCTTCCCCTTGTCCAGTGGTGGTGAGGGGGTTGAAAAGAGATATCTCTCTCTCTCTCTCTCTCCCCTTCCCCTTGCCCAGGTGAGGGAAAAAATCTCTTTGAGAGGGAAAAATCCCCTCTCTATACTGACAGATTAAAGTGAATCCATATTTCTAGTGCTATACTGACAAATTGAAGTGAATGCTGGATGAGGGAAAAAAATATCTTTGAGAGGGACTGACTTTCTATCAAACTGATTGCAAATTGAATCATTACGGGTTGATGAGTTTATTGAAGACCTAGGTCAGTGCTTAGAAAAATTGAAAGATAGAGATAACACTATTTTGATCGGCGACATAAATATTAATAAAAATCTAAATACAAATCTTGTAAATGAATACTGTAGCTTACTGCATTTAAACGGTTTCCAATCTTATATCAATAAATCAACTAGAATTCAAGGTAATTCAGTATCCTGTCTTGATCATATTTTCTATAAGAGTAGGAAACCTAAATCTGAAGAGATCTAGGCGTTATTTTTAAAACAAGCATCACGGACCACTTCGGAATAGGCCTTGTTGTGGGGTTCTTGGACCTCACACTCGAACCTAAAGAGCAAGTGAAATTCATTGAAAAAATAAATTATCCACAGCTAATTGATGTTCTAAAAAAAGAATCTTGGATTGTATAATGAAGGGGTGTGACTTGGAAAATCTAACAGAAATTTTTATTAATAGACTAAATGAACATATAAATACTGCTAAAACTAAAGTTAATCTGCGGCATAAACTACAACCATTAAAGAATTGGATGAGCGTGAATTTGATCAACTGCATAAGAAGACGAGACAAAATGTATAAAAATATGGCAAAACAACCCCTAAACCTTGAACTAAGGAACAAATACACTAGATATAGAAACATACTGAGGAATCTAATAAAGAAAGCTAAACAGGATTATTTCAAAAATAAAATAGCACAAAATAAAACAAACTGTAGAAAATTATGGAGTTGTATTAATGAATTACTTGACAAAAAAACTAGGAACACTAATATTAAAATTGAGCCCACCATACTCAACAAGCATTTTTCTGAAGTGGGTAAGACCTATGCTGAGAGATTGCAATTGAATTCTATCCCAAGAAATATAAACAAGCAAATTTTCCTGAAACCCATATAAATTCTCCTAACTCCTTTTTCTTTTATCCAACGAATGAACATGAATAATAAACACAGTAAGGACTCTAAAAGATAATTCTTCACCGGGTATTGACAAAATCAGCAATAAATGTTTAAGAAATATATCCAATTATATAGCAA
Source organism: Nilaparvata lugens (assembly GCF_014356525.2). NCBI lineage: Eukaryota > Metazoa > Arthropoda > Insecta > Hemiptera > Delphacidae > Nilaparvata > Nilaparvata lugens. Next base: position 50,079,506 of record NC_052507.1, read on the forward strand.
AACCTTTAGCTTTTATTATAAACGAATGTTTCAAACATGGACACTTTCCTCAGGAGTTTAAAGTTGCAAGGGTTGTTCCACTATATAAGGCGGGAAATGTAAATGATCCATCAAACTACAGACCAATAAGCTTACTTTGCAGTTTATCAAAGGTTATGGAGAAGGTAATAAAAATAAGACTTATAAACTATCTAGATAACCATAACATTATAAATAAAAATCAATATGGGTTTCAGGCTGGGAAGAGTACACAAGATGCCATATCACATCTCTTAAACATTGTTACTGAGAATTTTACAAGTAGTAGGAAGACTCTTACAGTTTTTTTGGATCTGGCGAAAGCCTTCGATACAATACCTCACAAAAACTGTTAACAAAGTTGGAAAACCTAGGAATTAGGGGTATAGCTCTAAAATTGTTTGAAAATTATTTAAAGGATAGAACACAAATAATAACTATTGGTGACAAGACAGATCAAACAAATTTATCAGGATATGGTGTACCACAGGGTACGGTGCTTTCTCCGATACTATTCCTCATTTATATAAATGACCTACTAAATTTGAGTACTGATAAAAGAACGCTTATCTCGTTTGCCGATGATACCACGGTAACATTTACAGGTACATCATGGGGGGATGTATATGCTCTTGCAGCTGAGGGATTGAGCATCGTTGAGTCTTGGTTGAATGAAAATACACTCACACTCAATCACAAAAAAAGTACATATATAACTTTTTCACCAAATGCTAGGACTCAGCCTATAAATCTGACCTTGAAGTTGCATTCTCCTTCCTGCAGTCTGCCTGCATCAACCCCTTGCCGGTGTGCAGTACTGGATAAAACAGACTCTGCCAAGTACCTTGGGATTATTATTGATTCACATCTTAGATGGAACTGTCAAATTGATGATAAATGTAAAAAGCTAAAATATTTAATATATAGATTTCACAGAATTAGTTTGATTAATGATAAAAGTATTTCAAGTTGCTTTATACTGCTTACGTTCAATCCATCTTGCAGTATGGTTTACTGGCGTGGGGTGGTGCGGTGGGTTGTCACATAGGTAGGTTGTTTGTGGTGCAAAAGCATATTATGAGAGCAGCGTTGGGTAAGCCCAGACTCTACCCAAGCTCAGAGTTATTTAGAGAATTGATGTTCTGACTCTAAGACAGCTATATATTAAAAGTCTAATTCAGTATGCAGATAAAAATAGAATTCAACATGATATCCGTGAAACCCCGTACAACCTAAGAAATTTGACAGTGGTCCAAAACAGAGTTGACCTAAATGTTTGTCGATATCAATTCAGTTACAGAGTTAATAGATTAATAAATGTTGTGCCTAGTAGAATTATTAAAATAAGCTGTAAGAAACATAACTCTAAGGAAGTGGATAATTGGATAAAAACAAATGATCTTATTGTATGGTGATCTGAGTTTGTCAGGTACCTATTTCTTGTCTACCGATTTTTTAAGAGTTGTGGAGGATTTCCGTTGTGTTTCTGTATTGAACTTACTTAATTTTCAAAACTCAATATTTCATTTTGTAGTTTGTGTATTTCTGTCTGTCTGAAGTGTTCTCATAACTATGTCTTATTCTATTTGTAGGAATACTTAATAATGTAGAAAAATATAAGTAATATAAATATATATATATGTATATATATATATATATATAATATAAGTGAATATATAAATGTTGAAATATATTTCACATAAGAAAAATAATCAAAATAGTTTATGCATTGTTTTTGCTTAGAATAGTTCGCCTTCTTGCTGCTTTGTTGTGATCAGAATTTATATAGACTCCTTCCTGCGCTCAGGTTTTTACCTTTGCAGGGAGATATTTCTTCATAGACTAATGTAATATTTCTGTTTCTGTGAATGTATTTTTTGAGGAAATTTGATTTTGAAAATTTGAGGGAAAAATTCCCTTGGTGACAGATTAAAGTGAATCCATATTACTACATCTATACTGACAGATTAAAGTGAATCCATATTTCTAATGCTATACTGACAAATTAAAGTGAATGCTAGATGAGGGAAAAAATCTCTTTGAGAGGGAAAAATTCTCTACTGTCAAATTAAAGTGAATCCATATTTCTAATGCTATACTGACAAATTAAAGTGAATCCATATTACTACATCTATACTGACCGATTAAAGTCGCTTCTCACAAGCAGCAGACGGCTCTAGTCAGATGTAGCATCTGCTTTCTCCTTCTTTTACTCAGTCCATCTCTTACCCTCACCCTTCTAAATTCCTTCTCTATTACGAAAGGCGAGTGAAGGAGACAAGCGATAACTAACTTCCATTTAGCGCTCCTATACTAGTGAAACGCTTCTCTCTATCGAGAGTTACGAAAGGCTAGAGAATTCAAACCGTAGGCACGTGCGCTCGCTCGTCACCCTCTCCCTCTTCTAGACAAATGACACGAGCGCTCTGCAAGGTTCCCCTCTCCTGCATCGAAAACCGTTACATTCCGTTACATGAAAAATGTCTAAATCGATTTATCATCTGTGACATGTGTTTAGCCGTTAAAGTTACTTCACTCTCTCTCATAATATCTCATCCTTTTACAAGATTTATGTAGAAAACCGATATAGTCAAAAATGTCTAGACTGAAATTTGAAGCAGGAGGTGTTTAAATACTTCACTCTCTCTCACGCAAGTGTTTATGCAATCAATCATAGTCAAAAAATGTCTAGGCTGAAATTTGAAGCAGGAGGTGTTTAAATACTTCTCTCTCTCTCTCACGCAAGTGTTTATGCAATCAATCATAGTGAAAAATGTCTAGACTGAAATTTGAAGCAACATGTGTTAAAGTTCACTCTCTCTCACGCAACTGTTTACAAGATTTTATGTTTTCGGCGCCAATATAAAGTCTTTATATTTGGCTAAATCCATTTTTTCTGTAATAATTTGCACTACCTGATTTTCTGTAAGGTTATGCTGTTTGGCCTCAATCCAGTTCATGTGAAAACTTACCTGGGCGTATTTGGATACGATGTCCAGGGCCACTCTGTGTATGAATAAATTTAGATAGTCAATGAATGGAGCCGAACATTGCAGTCTCATGACAGTACCCTCTTCCGAATTTTTAATTGCCTCAGCTATTTCATCACGAACGCTTTTCACAGCGACTCCCATCTCGTTTTTCTTAATAAAATCTCCTATATCATTTTTAGTTGCGTACTTTTCTGCAATTTGCTTAATTAGAATAGCAATAGCATCTTTTGTAATGAATTGTTCAATACCCTCCATAATATTAGCTTTTATTGCACTCGCCATTTCAGATAATCGTTTTTCAAACTCTTCCTTTGTTAATGAAGAACTAGTCAATTTCTGCAAAGCAGATTCTAAATATTGCTTATCAATTGATGATGGATGTGTTTCATTTACTTTAGTAAAAATTTCTGTACTAAGCTGTTTTAATTTAGTATTGAGATAGTTTCTGTCCAACACCTCCAAATTCTTAATTTTATCCGATATGGCTTTTAATTTCTCATCTAAATAAGCTTTATCAACTTTATCGTTGTTAATACTGAGCAACTGAGATGAAAAGCTGTCTGTTAAAGTTTTCACTTCTCCTAGAGCAGATTCTAAAGTTAGAGTTCTCTCTGCAATAGCTTTATCGATATTAGCACTGAAATTTTGTAATGAACTTAGAATATGTTCTCTTTCAATTATGCTCACTCCAATATTCTTTGTATTTTCCGAAACGAGTTTGGTTATTTGCGAATCTAAATAAAATTTCACAGCTTCACTGATTCCTTGTTGATTTATCGATTCAATTATTTTCTGTGTTATCGAGTCAATATCACACGTAAGATTAGCAACAGCAGCCCCCACCACTACCTGTATCAATTCGACCGAATCGATGTAGAGTCATCGTAACACTAAACAATTAATTTTGCTTCTTTTAGCTCTTCAATTATAGACGCGATCTCAATATCATGCCCGGTGTTGCCAGTAGCTTTTGAGGAATAGAGTAAATTTAATCTTTCCACTAATTCGTCAAAATTATCAAAGTATTGATAAATTCTATCATGAGAATTATTTTTTGCAAATTTCAATAAACCCCACCCCTTCTTTTTACTAATTTTTTTACTGGGAAATAACTTTTGAATCATTTGCGATTTAATTCCCTGATTTCGTTTAACATAGCCTCTTCGATCTAAATGTATGCCTGTAAGTGTTAAGATTTTTTTATACTTATCCAGATCTCTCTGATTATAAAGATTCGAGTTTGGTCTCGCACTGAATAATAACTCAAGTAGGCCATGTGTTAAACGAAATCTTTCATTATTAATATCTATATAACCGTTATCGAATATTACTTGCTGATTTCCAATATAATACACGTCATCTTTAGAATTATATGAAATTCCATAACTGATTGAATTATTCAATTTTTCCGCATGAAACGTTTTTAGATATTGTGACAGCACATCATCGTTTCTGCTAGAACCAAGTAAACTGTTTTCAAATTTAGTCGAGCTTAAAAAATTGTCTGTTGAACTCTCATAACTCTGCTCATCCCCCTCCTCATTATCATCAATTTCCATACTCTGTTCCTCTTTTACTTCTTCCTTTTTTGGTTTTACACTAGAGTGTGAGAATTTGTTTTTTCCCAATTCAATTATAGGTTCTATCAATGGTGATAGAGTTTTCCTATTGTATTCCTCCGATCGCCTTTCAAAATTGACTAAGCTTTTATGCTTGTCTCTAATTACTTTTCTCAATTTCTTAATCTTTTCGATTAAACCAACGTTCTTTCTATTCAGTTTTCTGCTGCTGTATGACAACATGACTGCACAAAGAATTAATCTCTACTGAACGGTAAGAAACGTATCGAGCGAATCTCGGTACTTACCGCTATTAATTCCGCACTCGCTCATAATAGTTACAAAATTATGAGGTTTACGATTCCAAACTGTATGACAAAGTTTAACGAAATCTTTATAAGAAATATCTCCTCCAACATGATCTCTGTGAATTAATTTCAGACTCAATAAATCTATCTTGAAGATTATAATCATATTTGCATTGTCCCTAGTGAAATGTTTCTGTGTAGCTCCATAACTCTGAATTAAATATGCAGTGTCAATATTTCGATGTCGTCCCATAGTAAAATATTCTCTTATCTGTGGGACATTACTCAGTTGCAAGTCATCAAAAATTACTAAGCTATATTCAGGGATACGGTTTGGATGGGGAATTTGGCTCACATCCTCTTTCATGTGAAATCCGATATTTTTCAAACCTCCAAATACCTTCCTGAGAAAAACATATTTTGGTTGATATAAGCTCTTGCTAAATAAGTAAATGTGCTTAAATCTTAAGCCATTTTCAGCAAATACTAAATTAAATAAGAGATTTGTTTTTCCTCCAGCACTGGGAGAAATAATTAACATTCTTGCATTATGAGGAAGTAAGTCTCCATTTTTACAAAATGCAGGCTTTTCTTTATCTGTAATTAATTTATCAAAGTTAACAATTGGTATTTGACTCATGATTACAAACGTACAGAGCGTGATCTGATAAGGAACTGATAAGTTATCAGGGAGGAGGGTGAGCCACCACATGGCTAGACGCTCGCTCGCTCCCTCCCACTGATAGAAGTTTCTCACTTCAACTGGCCCTCTCTTTCCCGCACCCTCTTCACGAGAATGCATCTGTTGCTTGAGCCTTAGCAAATTACGAAACTTCAGATTGAAATGAAAAGCAATGTTTGATAATAATACTTCTATTATATTTTCAACGAATGTACATCATGATATTTACACTGAATGGAATGTATTTACAATAGATTATTTACAATAAATGTACATGATATTTACAATAGATTACAAAAGATTATTTTTCATCTAATAGTTGATCTTTACTAATATAACTAGGTGTTGAAAACCCAATCCATTTCACTAGCAATCCTTTTTTATCACGTTTTAATATTTTTTCAATCAAATACACTTGTCTCTCCGATTCGTTTAATTGTGTTTTTTTAATTTCTTCTGCATAAAACCTACCACTAATTACTTCTCCGTTTAGATCTCTCAGTGAGTAGGTTATAGGTTTAGAAGGAAATATAGAATGAATTACAAAATACTCTGCGCTCCAGTTTATGTTATAAGATTTATCGAAAAGAACCCTTTTCTTTGAGATTCGTACAACATCTCCTAGCTTAAATTTCGGTTTTGAATTTTTCAATTTATATCGTCTATTGAATGCAGAATTCAAAGACATTAAAACATGATTACGATCTTTTTTCCCCACATCTTTAGGTTTCATTCTAATGGATGAATGCATTGTTGCATTATAATCACGAACTAAACTGTCTAGTTGCGATATCCAGTTTTTGGTTCCATGTTCAGTTAAATATCTATAAATTTTTGCTTTAAGTGTTCTATTAAACCTTTCAACTATGGAGGCTTTCTTATCGGTAAAAACATGATAATGTTTAATACTATATCTATCTAATAACGCTTTAACTTTTGAATTAAAGAATTCTGTTCCCTGATCTGTTTGGAACAGCTTAACTCCCTTATTTTTAGAAATAATTGGTTCGAGAGCGTTAAATACAGATTGGCTTGCCTTGTCTTTTAATGGTACACAATATGCAAATTTTGAAAAACAATTAATAACAGCTAAGATATATTTATAACCCTTATTAAAACGCGATAAACTCGTCATCTCAATGAGATCGGCTTGAAGCAAGTCTTTTTCACTTTTCAACTCATATTTGCGAGTGGGATAGTTCACACGCGGCACGCTATGAAGCTCTAAAGCTAGCTTAGATCTAATAATATTCATGATATTTACAACAGTCAAATCAGTGGTGTTGGATGATTGTCACGGAACATACTGAGCAATCAGTTCACAGTTGGCACTCTATAATGTCCAAATGGGAGAGTGTCAACACCATTCTCAGCAATGTACCTCTTATCATCATAAGGGCTCAAACAGATTTTTGCACATTCAACCTGATACATGGTGTGATTATAGGATCTTAACATATTAAATTTTTCAATGTGTTCACTACGTTCAAACAATGATTTCTTATATAAATTAAAATTAAGTTTTCTACATTTCACACCGCTCTGTACACCCTTTGCTATACATTTATTTACAGGTTCTTCATTCTCGTTACATACTAAAAAGGAGTAAAGTTTGGATCGAAGTCCAAGAAATTTATGGACAGGTTTTGAGGCAGTCTCATCCTTGAACTTTCCTACAACTTTATTTCTCTCCATGGAAAAGCAAGGGTGGGAAGGTGGATAGTTAGAAGTATCGAAAAGGCTCAAATTTTCTCTAATCAACTGATACACATCTTCGACTTTTAGGTTTAGAAGAAAACTGTCGGTATCAGTCATACAGAGTTCTATACGATCCCACGGTATAATTTTTTGTAATTTGCAATAGAAAAAATCGTACATATGGAATTTACTCAACTCCAGTACGGAAAAGCCGGAATAGACAGGCTTGTTCATTTTAAGTTCCAACTTGCGAGAGAAAACCGCGATCACGTTCGGACTAATTATTTGCCAGCGTTTACATAGTGGATTTGAAATGTACTTATCTAACCGTTTTTCATCCGTGATAATTTTAACATTGATTAGCTTACGAGTAGATTGAATAGTTTTTCCAAAAATCAAATTACAACAGGCCTTAAAGAAGGATATTTCAAATTTATTTTTCGCGTTCTGTCTATTCCGGATATTGAAGTCGATGTAGCTTTTCAGCCAGGGAGATTGGGAAAAGCTAATGACGCGATGCACTTTCAATAATTGCAAGCCGAGCCGAAGGTAGAGCTTTAAATTGACATAGTGAACAATGTACTTTTCACGGTCGAAAAGTGTGTTCATGAGCTTTTTGGTTCCAGTTTGACCGTTCTCATTTGTTTGGTAGTTCGACAGCAATTCGCGCGGCGGTGTTTGGTGGAGAGGAGCGAGTGGGAAGCTGGCGTGCTTATCATGTAACTCTTGAGGGTACTTGAGATCACATTCTATTATATATCCGGTTTCTGAATTGCTGTCCAAATTCGCGAAATCAAGGTTGGAAATTTCTTCCTCTGAGAGGAATTTGAAATTTCCAACAGGTAAGCTTCGGCTCATAGCTTCCGAGTATAAACTGTTTGCATCGATATAAAGGAGATAATTAGACGGTTTTGAAGGATCGTATGTTTCGGGTAGATGTTTGTTATTTGCTTCACAATAACGTTTACCGATGAATGACACCCCACCCCTCATCCCTGCCTCAAACATAAGATGCATGTCAGGATGAGTAATCAATTCTAGTTCGACTTTAGTGTGTTTCAGCATGCAATTCCAGGTGAAGTGCGCGAGAGAAAGAAAATGGGTCACATCAAGGCCGTATGAGCTAAAAAGCGTAGACCTCATGGATTCAAAAACTACCGCTAATAGCATTACGTCCAAACATAAATAAAAATCGTGATATTCACCCAGATTTTTCAGCTTGAATGTTGAGAACACTCTTTGCGCATGCTCATATTCTTCGCGAGACAGAGGTGTATCAGTTAAATCATTATGAAAACATTCGATGGGAGGAAGCGATGTTTCCGCGAATTTTTCGGGACAGCTCATGTACGAGTAAGGATATACTCCTTTTTTCAACAAGAGCTGTCTGTGTTCGCGAGGTGGATCATGAAACACCGAAAATAATCGTTCGAACTTCTTTTCCATGTCTGTACTTTCTACCAAATTACGCACCAATACTTCCAAGGATTCAGACATAAACTTGTAGGAATCTAAAAATTTAATTTTGCCTACTGAAAGTGTCAAAAATCTCTCTGACGTATTTGCGATGCAGGAAATTTCTTTTTTACATTTACCGAGCGATTTCAGAATAAAATGCGAATCAAAACCGGAGAAATTATGAAAATAACATGATATGTACTCCGGAGTACGAGCTGTTAAATTACAAGAAACATGTGCCGCACACAAGTAATTACCGGTTTCATGCGCGTGGTGACGACATTTAATATCGCTGTCTAAAAACGGTTCAGCACAAAGCCCGCAGTTTACTGAATTTTGAAATTCGCGCTCTTGACTTTCGGATAAAGCTTGCATCGGAATTTCTCGTTTCATATCCTCATACAAAATGTCGCCGAGATCTGTAATTTCCTGAAGAAATTTCTCCATGATTTTTTCGTCTAAACTACTCGATCTATGGAGTACAGGTCCGTAGGCGATTTCCCCGTTAACATCTATAACAACGAAACAATAGCCGCAGGGAATATGACGCGCCGTTTTCTTTGTGTAACTACGAGTAATTTCATCAGAATCGGAATCATCATCATCTGTGATATTAACAACATAAGTTTCTAAATCCGCGTAAATGGTGTACTTTTTTTTCAACGTCGCACCTAGTTTCTTGAATTTAATTGTCTCTCCGCGTTTGGGATATGAAACGCACTGAGATTCAAACTTGGAACAAAGTTCCACATGTTTCATCAAATTTGCTTCAGCATCACAATTCTCAGTTTTGTTCGATGTAAATCTATGGAAACAAAAATTGCAAATGTGTACTTGACCGTGGTGTTTTGAAAGGTGGGAGAGAAGACGTGATAGCCTGTTTTTCCCGTTCGCGGTATTTACTAAACAGAAATGAGTTTTTCCTGCATCGCCTTTTAGCATTAAAAGATTAATTTGGTGTTTACGCGTGTGGAAAATGCTTGTACGGAAGGGGAAAAACTTTTTGTTGTCATACGCTATGACGTGAATTGCAATGTCCGGATTGAGTATTTCAAATTTCTTAATATCGCGTGTCGTCACCGGGAAATTTACACCTCGCGTATTAAGTGTGTGAGCAAACTTGCTCAAATACTTTACAGTCAAGTCCGAGTTCCTTGGCTTCTGATGGAAATACGCGAGCACTGACCATAAAAAGCATTTTTCGTCAGAGAGATTTTTGACATTTATAATACAATTTTTGTTTTTCAAAAACTGGGGTGTTTGAATGAAACTGGATGTGTATATAGGATTAAATTTAATCACGTTCACATCCAGTGATTCAATTTTCTTTAGCACCCATCCACTCCCATGTCTTACGAAATTTTCGAAAGATGAGAGGATTTTTTTCACAGCCAAGAAAAAATGCTCATTAAAATCTTCATAGTTCTCAAGCACGTTTAGCGCTATGTTGGAGTAACTATGTAGATTTATTAGAGATGAGACAGTCTCACCAACCTGCTTGTCATCCATCACCACTAATTTATACAGCAAAACATTTAATACTATAAACCACTTAACATTCCCATCATGGCGTGCCGCATGTTCCCTAATTATATCGAAAACTCGACGTTTCGACCTCTCAAGCATGTTGGTGATGTCGATATCCTCAGGCTCGTCATCAAGGGTGATGCGATGGCGGACTGCTGCGGAATTCACGCCACGTAGTCTGAGTTCTCTCGGCATGATTCTGAAAAACAAAAGAATAACGATCAGGATGAGATAGAGTACAACAGCATGTTTAGTTGTGAATTGTCATTGGTAGAAGAAGGGTGTGTGTGAAAATGATATCTCAAGATCACATAATGTTGTATGAAAGATTAAGATTATTATCTTTTGATAAAAGATGGTCGAAATCTTCTCCGCATTTGTCCGCGGAAAACATGGCGAAAGAGGGATTTATATTCTCATCTGCACCAGACATTGTGCGATGTGTATTTTGTTCAATTTGTTTGGGAAAATGGGAAGAAAGTGACATACCAGCAATAGAACATGCAAGGTACAGCCCGAACTGTAGAAGGAAAGATAATATAACAATTGAAGAGGAGAATTTCGATAATAATATTCTACGAGAATATGAAGAAAGATATTCAACTTTTAATTGTGTAGAAGATTCATCCGTTCAAGGAGAGTATTTTGAAAAGCATCATCATCTACATTGTGACTTTTGTAAATCATTATGCAATAAAGCAGAGTATTTTGCGAGAAATGGTTATTTCTTACATAAAAATCCATTCTATCTGCAATGTGTCTATTGCAAATATATTATCGAAAATCCATTTGAAAAAGTAATACATTTACCGTTTTGTTTATATGAAGAGTGTGAGAAAGAAGAGCGGGGCTTGGATGTTCCGGATATACCGTATCGTAAAGATGAAGTAAAATCGCATGCATGCAGTATATTGTAGAAGGTTTTTTATCCTCCGAGGACAAAAACTGTCCTCCGAGGACAAAAACTGTCCTCCGAGGACAAAAACTGTCCTCGGAGGACAATTTTCCTCTCCTCCTCAGAGGATAAAATCAAAGTAAAAATGTACTTACATGTACTGGTTGATGCTGCGTGAATCTCCTCGAGTGTACAGGTGTAGATAGCGAGCCTATGGTACAGGTGTAGATAGCGGTCTATGCTATGATTGATCCCCCTCAGGTGTAGATAGCGCCTTTGACTCCTTTCAGATTGATTCCTCTCAGCTGTCTTGTCTCGACGAGAGCTCAACTGGTTATGAGGTTCGGAACTCGAGTTGAGAGGTGAGAAAATGCTGTGAAAACAATGAAATATTTAATAACTGAACTGAAATCATTCGAGAATGCTATTCCTCTATCTTGAAATGGTGTGAAATATTTAATAATATTAGAAATCAATCGAGAATGCTATTCCTCTATGTTGAAATGCTGTGAAATATTTAATAATATTAGAAATCATTCGAGAATGTTTAAGTGAGTTGGCATGGGGGATTTCAGCTTCTAGCAGGTGTTTTCACCCTCTCATGCTGAGTTCTAGACGAGATTTTTTTTTTCGTCTTCTAACACATGGATGCTATTTGAAAAATGATCGAGTGTCAGTTTTTGTAATAGGAGAGAGAATACTTACAAACCGATAACGATGTGGGAGCACGTGTTGTTGGAGAGAAATTTGAATTTTTTTCGCCTTGTAGCACACTTCGCTCTCGCTCGCACGAGCCTGGAACAGAGAGAGAAACGTATGCTATATAAACAGAAGCGATGAGAGGAAAATTATCATTTACATCTGAGCCACCTTCACGATGACTTCACAATCAACATCTTCTCCATCATACATCCTGCCGGATAGCCCGCCGCAGCGCGTGCTCAACTATTGGCAGCAGCAGAAAGCTCGCAGCTCGGCTGCCACCTCCGCTGCCACGGCTGCCGCCTCCGCTGTCTCCCCAGCCTCCTCCTCCGCCTCACCCCTGAAGAGACAGGGAATCTACGTTCAACGAGAGAGGGGTGAGGAGATCGTGATTCCGGACAGTCCTCTGCCACAATCTACACCGGCTACCTGGGCGCCGCGGCGTGCGGTGCTGACAACGCTGAGCAACAACATCAAGCAGAAGCAGGGGAAGAGGAGGTTGGTGTTTGACGAGCCTGAGGTTAGCGGGGATGAGGAGGAGCAGTCAATCTGCTCACAAACAAAGGTTAGTTTCAACAAATATTATTAACTTGTGTATGCACAGATTTTTTCTGTGATTGATTGTTAAAAAAATCTGTGCACATACGAGTCTTTCGGCTTCTCGCTCGCTCCCTCCTACATCTGTTTTGGCACGTGTTCCTGCAGATGTGGGTGGGCGCACAATGCCAGCATCATTTCCCCCCTTTTCAAATCGCATTCACCTTTCAGATTATTTGCTATTTGAAATAATATTCTTATCATTCAAGCAATGTTATAAGCACATAGCGTATGAATTCATTTCCAACTCGATTGAAAATTAAACCAATTCAATTCAATTCAAGTTGGTGTATTGATTAATTAACCTCAGTTAATGTTCAACCATTGAGTTGAAAGGTAATGAAAAATGGTATGTAGGAGAAAAAAGCAGAGTTCGAGGAAACGGGGTAAAGGAATCTTGAGTTCAGCGGCAAGAGTTTTTAAAGGTGTGTCAGGTTTGGCAGGTAATGTGACATCAACTATTTTAAATAAGGTAATTGATAACCTGGGAGAAGAATATCATATTCCGGGATACGAGTATTGTGGGCCAGGAACAAAGGTTAAAGAGGGGTGATCAAGGTATAAATTCATTAGATAGAGCTTGCAAGATACATGATATAGCGTATACTCAAAATAGCGATAATAAAACTCGAGCGGTAGCTGACAGAGCTCTAGCAAACGCTGCATGGGACATTTTCAAAAATCCTCAAACACCCCTTGCCGAGAAAGCACTTAGCTATCTTGTTACAAACGTCATGAAAGCTAAAGCGGCGTTTGGTGGGTCTTTGAGAAAGAAGAAGAAGAAGAAGAAGAATGAGAGGAGAAGTTATAGTAACGATATTAGACGCAAAGCTATAGCTCAGTTGAAAAAGTATATTGCAGTAAAAGGGTATTTTTTGAAGCCTTTTCCCAGTATTAGTGGAGGGAGAGTTCCACCCCTACCCCCATCATCATATGGAGTGAGTTTATTCCCTCAAGTTAAGAAACGTAGAACGACAAAGAAGAGTAGGAAGAAGACAAAGAAGAAGAAGAAGGCATGAATATTGAAGGAGAATTGAGTAATTATGATTTGATTGGTTGGTCGAAATTATTACAGACTCAGCTAAGAGGCATATATATGCTAGATACATTACCCAAAAAAATTCTAAAAAACGAGAATGCCATTGTGAATTCAGCAAGGGAAAGCGAGGATGGCACACATTGGGTAGCATATAAGAAAGTTGGCTCTAATGTTTGGTATTTTGATCCAATTGGAAATTTACAACCTCCATACGAATTGGACAAATATTGGAAAAAAGAAAATGGAGTAAATATATTTTATAATGTGGAGCATATGCAACCATTAAATAGCGATTTTTGTGGTCATCTTACATTATTGTTTCTTGCAAATCAGTTGTAATTAAGTGTTTGTGCTGAACACACAAGATGGTAGTTATTACATTACGATCTAACACGAGTAACCTCTATGAACATTTACAAGAAATTATAGAATTGGATAAAAATCGTGAATGGGAAATTGGATTGATTAATTTTTCTAGTTACAATAGTATTGCAAACATTAACAAAGGAACAAATTCCAGCTTCAAATATGGCGATAGATTAATCGAGTTGGATACTGGTGCATATGAAGTTGAGGATATTATAAAATCTTTAAAGAATAAATTGAATATTGATGGGAAGAAGAATAAACTTATTATACGTGCAAACGCAAATACTATGAAGATTGAAATTCATTCTGATAAACCCATTGATTTAACACGTTCTGATTCGATTGCTAAGATACTTGGTTTTGATAATGTTGTTTTGCAGGCAAATAAATGGCATTATTCCAAACATTTGGTTAACATAACAAGCGTTGACAGTATTGTAGTTGAGTGTAATTTAGCATGTGGCAGTTACTCTGACGGAAAACAAAAACATATAATCTACGAATTTTTACCAAAGGTTCCTAGCGGTTATTTAATAAACGAAGTACCATCACCGATTATTTATGTACCTTTGAATACGCATCGAATTCAAACTATTAATGTAAAGGTAACGGACCAGAACGGATCGTTTATTGATTTCCGTGGAGATACAATTACAATTAGGTTGCACATACGTGAAAAGTAATGGGTTATCTTATTTTCAACCCACGTTCGAATACGTGCATGCACAATCAAGTCATTAGAGAAAGGAACGCGATAGCGTCAACACCTAAAAACAAACGTGCTTTGTCGGCTAAAAGCGCGAGAATATTAGAAAAGTTGGGTTTTATAGTTGATTGGCGAAATGTCAGGAGGTCCCGCAGCAATTAGTGAAATTCTGGATGTGGAGACAGACCTTCAGTTTTATAATGATATTACTAAATTCCAATTTCACACTCATACAGTTTATTCGGGACAGGAAATAAAAAACTCTGACGAGGCACGTATTGGCATAAATTCTTTAGATGTCTATTCTTTACCTTGTAAATCATTCATATTGATTGAGGGAACAGTTAACTGTACAAAACCGGGAACAGAGCCGAGCGATGCACCAGTTGCAGCAGACTATAAATTAAGCAGTAACGTAATCGGCAACCTTTTTGACGAAATACGATATGAATTAGCAGGTCAGCAAATTTCTAAATCAAGATTGATTGGATTAACATCCACAATTAAAGCTATTCTAGTGAAGAATACTCTCGATAAAAACACATATCACTTGGCTGGTTTTGACAGAGCAGGATATGAGCTAACGGATAATAAATTCACTTTCTGTGTACCGCTGAAATTAATCCTCCCGTTTTTTGAAGATTTTCAAAGAATAATTTTAAATTTGAAACAGGAACTCGTCTTATTGAGGTCACCGACAGATCTAAATTGTGTTGAGTCTACAAGTGGAACAAGCGTTAGTGTGAAAATTACAAAACTACAATGGAGAATGCCCTACATAACTTTAGAAGATCATGTAAGACTGAAATTTTTGAGACTGCTCGATGCTGACACTCCACTGAAATTAGGTTTCCGGCATTGGGAAATTTGTGAATTACCAAATTTGCAAAATTCACTTAACCATTCTTGGGCAGTTCGTACCACATCGAGTTTTGATAGTCCAAAATACGTTATAATTGCATTTCAAACTGATCGTAAGAATAAAATTAAAAAATCAATATCTAATTTCGATAGCTGTGGTATTTACAATGTTAAAGTATATTTGAACAGCGAGTATTATCCATATGAAAATCTGCTAGGTAAGAAGGAGGTATTATACCGCATGTTCCTGGATTTCGCGCCCTCGTATTATAATCATTCAATCAATAGCGAACTCGGAACAGAAATTGACTTTAAAACGTTTTGTGAATCAACACCGCTGATTGTTGTAGATTGTTCACACCAACCAAGTCATTTGAAATCATCGACAGATGTTCGTATTGAAATGGAATTTAATAGTGCAGTACCTGCAAATACTTCCGCATATTGCGTTTTAATTAGCGATCGTGTGATGGAGTACACACCTCTCACGAGCATGGTGAAAGAAGTTCAGTAATTTTATTGATAGAGCGCACCGCCTATATAAGGTGTGCATTCTGCTCAATTTAGTTCATTATCAGTTTCACCTTTGAACAGACAACATGTCCTATTCTTTGTGTTCTGATATTTTGGACAAGCCACAAACTCGCTCTATTGGTATTCAGTGCGATCTTGATAGTTTCTATTATGAACCAAGCTGCGGTACACCGATCCAGAAGCCGCTGCAGGTGGAGGAGGAGGAGAGGGAGAAAGACGAAGGATTCGAGGAGCCCGCCGCCGAAGATAAAGAAGTGGACAAGCAGACGCCTACGAAAATTGCTACGGTTGATCTTCACTGGTTTAAACAAGATTGTAATCAAATTATTGTGAAAGAACTTGCCATAATTGATCAGTTTAATAATTATATTGTGTTCCATTTCAAATCACCATTTGCAAAGACAGAATTGAGTGCAAAATTGTATAACGATGTAACATGGTTAGAACGTCACTATCATAAAATAAAATGGGAAGATGGAGATTTAGAATACAGTGACTCATTAATACGTGATTACCTTGCAGGTTATGAGAAAATTTTCACAAAAGGAACTGAGAAAGCAAAGTTTTTAAGAAGATTGCATAGCAACGTTCAATGTATACCAGAGGATTTTCCAAAACCTGATTTCAGCTTTTTCACTAGTTCATGGTGTTATGCTGCGTGTAACATTCATAAAAATAGACCACATTCTCGCTGTGCTTTATTCTCTGCGCAACATTATAATTCTTTGTTGTTTAAAAATATGTATCAAACAAATAATTTCTTGTGCGAAAACAATCGAATGCAAAGTATGAAAATGGCTCCGATGTACACGAATTCACAGAAAAGAAACTTTGCTCGTTATGGATTCTTCTACAATGGAAAGGATCTACAATGTGTTTATTGCTTACATGCATTGAGACTGCATAAAGCGCGTACATGTTGTCTCTCGTCAATTAATGAAGAAAGACCACTTAATTACTCTATAATAGTTCCTGCCTACACTTAGTTTTCTTCATTCGCTCAACAACATGGATCCGAGAAAGTGGTTGGCTGCTGACAACGAATTGGAAGTGAGGTTAAAAAACTGTATTGATTGGTACGATGAGTGTGAAAGTGCAATTAGGAAATCAACTCCTGAAAATTATAGTTTGGCGAAACAATTGAAAGACATTTTTCTAAGCACGGTTAATTTAAATGACATAAGAGACTATCTATGTTATTATCGTCCTTATAATTTGTGTATAGATAAGCTAATTAAAATTGAAGATGAAATTATGAATAGTTGTGCTGAAATGTGTAAATAAACGTTTTCTGCCTTCAAATGATTTTTCATTCCAATATCCCATTCACGATTTTTAGTTTAGTTGCTGCTTAGAGCTAGACCTGACAACACGTGTGGGGTGATCTTTTTTATACAGACACGAGCCCCTATAACACGTGCATCTCATCAATTTAGAAAGAGAGATATATCTTTCTCTATTCCCCTCATTCGAGACATGTCAAACATCTGGGACATGCAGTGTTATGGTTTTTCAAAATTCAAAAAATTAACTCGTCTCTTGATGTCAATTTCATTTAACGAATTTGATTCAATTGCGAAGAATATTAAATTTTCAACAGGATGTCAAGATGTTGATTTACCGTTAACAAAAACAGAAAATGTACACTTTTCGATTTTATCTGAGATTTTCGAACTGCTCAATATTCTAGACAGCGGTCATCTACATTATGATTGTACAAATGATTCAGCATTATCTGTTGTTAAAAATTCCGATGAACTTTGGAAATGCTTGTACGATATTGCAGATAAAAAATGTAAAAGAACTTAGATCATTGTAGAGATTCACTAGTATAGCATTAGATGTGAGAGAGAGAGAGAATTTCTCAATTCAATTAGATGTAGAGAGAGTCATTGACCTCACTCTGGATTCACTAGTATAGCATTAGATGTAGAAATATGGATTCACTTTAATTTGACAGTAGAGAATTTTTCCCTCTCAAAGAGATTTTTTTCCCTCATCTAGCATTCACTTCAATCTGTCAGTATAGCATTAGAAATATGGATTCACTTTAATCTGTCAGTATAGATGTAGTAATATGGATTCACTTTAATCTGTCACCAAGGGAATTTTTCCCTCTCAAAGAGATTTTTTCCCTCATCTAGCATTCACTTTAATTTGTCAGTATAGCATTAGAAATATGGATTCACTTTAATCTGTCAGTATAGATGTAGTAATATGGATTCACTTTAATCTGTCACCAAGGGAATTTTTCCCTCTCAAAGATTTTTTTTCCCTCATCCAGCATTCACTTCAATTTGTCAGTATAGCACTAGAAATATGGATTCACTTTAATCTGTCAGTATAGAGAGGGAATTTTTCCCTCTCAAAGAGATTTTTTCCCTCACCTGGGCAAGGGGAAGGGGAGAGAGAGAGAGAGAGATATCTCTTTTCAACCCCCTCACCACCACTGGACAAGGGGAAGGGGTGGGAAAGAGAGAGAGAGAGAGATATCTCTTTTCATCCCCCTCACCGCCACTGGACAAGGGGAAGGGGAAATCTATTTTTAGAAAGAGAGAGAGAGAGAAAGATATATCTCTCTCTTTTCAACCCCCTCACCACCACTGGGCAAGGGGAAGGGGAAATCTATTTTTAGAACACCCCCCACCCTACAGGGTGGTTTTGGAGCAAAAAAGCTTCCTTGAAGTCTTATATTGTATCTACTGACACCCGTTCAGACGACAGTTCTAGGGACGTAGGATGACGTCGCCGTCAAGCCAAATTCAACCGGTAAAAGTTCACCGCCAGAAACAAGGTACTGTAACCCCGACGATAAAGCAACGTACAGACCATCGAAAGTGCAGTGTAGTGAAACAAAGGTTCATTCGAGAATGTCAATCAAAAGTGGGGATTCAAAATTATTATGAAATGGGTTATATGGGTTACTATCGACGAAATTTGGGTTCAACGGGCTTTTCTTTCTTGAGTAATTTCATGTTGAAATTAATTTGTTATTTTATGACTGATATTGTTTGGTTTTGTGACGTATTGCTATCTAAATGAAGGATAGTAATGCGCCCCCAAATCAGATGAAGAACGTCAACAAAGTAACATGAAATTGTTGTTTCTGTTGTTCGCTTTTAGTTGCCAATGTCTATTGAAGCTGTTTGTATTTTTCAATTATTTCAAATTGTAGTGTTATTCTATAGTATAGACCTATTAAATCAGGCATGGCAAGATTAATTGAAGTTTTCTTGACTCTAGTCCGTTCACCTGCATGAATTAGATATAGATTCAGGTATTTTCTAGATGTGTCTGCCTATTTCTAAATTCTAAATTCTATTCAAAATTATCTTCTTTATCATCTTTTAAAAAGGTCAGGCACAAGAGAAGGATGTAATCAAAAACGGACCGAAAAAAGGAATACTTAGAGAGGAAGGAGAATGGAGGATGATGAAGGAGAAAGGAAGAAGGAGAAACAAGGAAGAGTAGAAGAGGATTTACAGGAAACTGGAATGATGTTGAAGGTGGAAGGGGGAAAGGTTGTGAAGGAAACAAGAATGATGTGGAAATGGAGGAGAAACTTATCTGGAGAATGGATTGGAAGGAATGAGATTTGAATACGGAGACGATGGATACTAGGCCTATAGAACGCGATCAATCGAATGGATATTATGATTTTCGTAGATAGTCCAGTCACTATATACATTGGTGAATGCAATTTATATTGTAATTCTGATTGTTTAATATATTATTTGGGTACATAACAGAAGTCCAGAGCCAATTTCTTCATTCAAAATTCCCTTGTGCTAGATACAGAGTGGCCCAAAAACCTCGTATTTTCGGCTCATTTTCCAGTTTTCAGCTATTTCTGCCAAATCTTGTAATCGGACAGAAAAATTTGCCTCCGCCCTTTTACTAGATTATGAAATTCTAAATAAAATGAGATCATTCGGGACTCTCTATCTCCAATGAGTACTGAGTTATGATTTTTCAAAAATGAGTGAAATTTGAAGAAAAAATCAATTTTGATGAATTTTAGTTTTTGATCAACAATATCTTCCGATTGTTACCATTTAGATGTATAATTCAAAATCCTTCTGGGCGTATTTTTGTGCTCTACAATCTGAGATCAGGTAGAGCGCTCTATCTCATATAGATTTCCAGGTACACCTGACAACAATGCTCCTTGTATTGTGAAAAACACCTAATTTCCAGCTTGAACCATCATCATCAACTACATAGTCTCCACATTGATATTCCGCACAATGACATAAGTTCAAAAGATTATATTCTATGAGAACCACCTGTTAGATGCACTTCATTCCAGTATTTCCTAGTGGAGAGGCGCGCTTAAGGACACCTCCAGGATCAAAATTTCAAACACTAACTTCTGACACAATGCTCAGATTTCATCGTACTACACTTAATTCTTCTCGGCTCGTCAAGGCGGTCCAAAATCATGCACCATAAGTGAAATTCGCTCGTAAAGTGGAAAATGTATTGTTTTGTGTACTTAAGCCCCATATCCTAATACACAAAAAATGGCCAATTTCTATATTCAGTTGATCAAGAAAGGTGGGACATAAAGTGTGATAAGTCTCATGATTGGGGGATATTCTATTTCAACGAAATGAGGATTTTGCAGCTCTCATGCTTGTCCCAAGGCCCTAAAAGTGATGCGATGATTGGCCAAATCTGGTTTCTCACCTTTTCGACCAAACAATGAGAGACCAGTTTCAAAAGTGATTAGTGAGTGATTCCCCAATCGAGAGACCAGACTACGTTCGGAGAACACTTAGCTGGAAGCAGTACCAGAATGAAGATGGATTCTCAATTTCTCAATTGCCTTTCAGGCGAGTTAATCACTAGAGTATTATACAGTCTTTCCAATTGTAATGTAACTTATATTATGTAGACTCTCTATACTGAATCATTTTTCTGACTGTGTTTTCTTATGGTGTTAATAAGGTCTTTAACTGAATGACAAGTTGTTGTAGAATCTCCCCAAAACTTCTGAATAATCTGTGAAGAAAGATCCATTTATTCCGATACAATGAATAAGTTGCTTGAATGTGGAAATCTTGATAGAAAGAGAGTAGAATATAATGAGAACGGGATAGGTTGACAATTTGATAGAATGAGAGAATAATGAGAATTCAGAATCAATATAGATAACTCCTGTTTCAGTGTATAATTAGTAGGAAGTTCATCACTTCAAGAACCAACCCTTTAGAGTCAGTTTTGGAGCCACATCACGAGGGGTCGAAGGTATGGAACCTGACCAGAATTGACGGGATGCGAGTCGGGAGGCGTTGTTTCAGAACCACAAGATGACTACCAATTCAATTGGTAGGAGGACACGCCGAATAACAAGTCAACATCAGAAATAATACGTATGAATCATCGACGAAAGTGCAGTGCAGTGAGATAAATTAATAAGTTCATACAAAATTAAAATGCAAAATGGGCGTCGAAACATGGGTGATTGGTTATGGATGGAAATTTGGTTCACCGGGTTCACGTTTAATATGGAGATTTCTGCTATTAAATTTCTAATAATTTTGTTACATTGTAAAAATAGTAATGCACCCTCAAATCTGATAGAGAATGTCAACAAAGTAGATTGCACTACTTATCAATCCCAGTTTATATATTTTTGGATGATGATGATTGATGATTTATTGTATTCAGGTTATTTGAGCTTTTTTTAAGATAATTTTATTGGAATGAAATGTTAGATTAGTGAAGGACCCTTAAAGTCAGGCTATGATACAAATGGCGTAAATTCCTCGTGTTTCCTTGACTCTAGCCCGTTCGCCTGCATGGATTAAGTATTAATTCAGGTACTCAAAATTCTAAATTTCATTCCCAATAATCATTTTTTATTATATTTGGAAAAAAAGGCTCATTTTCTATCTTCATCATGGACCTCAACCTGTAATATTTGACATGTTCAAATAACTGAAAAAGGAAGAGGATTATTTTTGTGTAGTAACCATTCGATCATTCATGCTAACTCACAATCATTATCTAGTTTTGAAATGTTTAAAATGCTATTCCTCACCAAGAGTTTTCAACAATAGTCCCCATTCTAGTTGTCTGTATGATAAATCTCAGACTTTCAAGGAGTCGCACAACCCATACTTCAGATCCCAATCACCTTCAATTGTGGTAGTTGTAAGGCCGCATTGTCAGACAGAGAAGTTAACAGGTTCATGAAAGTTATAGGAGATTCCATTGTAATGTGTATTGTCGTAGAGATAAGGATAATCTACAGAACTATATATTAGAGCTATTCATCTAACTCACATAGGATTACATAGACAATTTAAAAAGACATTTGACTTGGACAGTTTGATAGAGTAAATGACTACATGTATCTTTTCAATTTTTTTTCTACACTGTTTGGTGAAAAACTACACAGAGTGTTAGAAATAGAAACTAACAGGAATTACGGAACTCAAAGATCAGGTACTTGGATTCATTCATGACAAACAATAGTGGAGTGTCCCTTATTCCTTGATGAAGAAAATAAAGAATAGCCCGCAAAGATATCTATGAAACAATGTTAAAATTCTCATTTCAATATTGTCACGTTATTTTTGTCAATAACAGGTTGCCCTGCTTGGCTGCAGTCGATAGAGCATGAGTAATAAAATATATAACCCTTGTTGTGGTTCTTAGAATATATATGATACCAATTTCTTACTGGCTCAACCAGGAGCTCCCGCAATTCTCTGCTCTTGGCGGTTACTGACGTCGGCCGCTCCAACAGTTCACAATTTCTGTGACTGATTTGTCGAAATCCGCAAGTATAGATGCGAGAATTTGCACTGCAGCTACAACTTAATGCTATAATTTTGAGATTTTTCTGGTCGTATTTAATGATATTGGATAATTTATATAAATCTCTGGAACGTATTATTTCCAAAGATTTGATTATCAATGCTGTATATCGCTGTCTTAACCAACTTATTCGGTGAAGAATATAGTCGGATGGTATTCTTATTAATATTTCAATACTGTTAACTAGATAGATTAAAATGAGATTGGTCATGCATGGAGACAGGTGAACAAATAAAGGAGACACCATACAAATTTATATAAATATATTACACAAATATCAACGAACAAATGAATATATATATATATTATATATATATATATATATATATATTATATATATATATAGAGCAACAAGCAAAAATAGTAAAAATATGAACAAGATATATATCAAAAAATAAAGTATCACAGATTAGCTCGAAATTAGTTTTTAGTTTTTTAGCACGAAAAGTTACCATGTGCTTCTTAAATCATTAACCATATTCATTCAGATTATGCAGCTCAGTTATCGACTTGCTGTTGCTGGTCGATTAAAATCTCATATATATCTCTATCCAAATTAATAAAAATAATCAATTGATAAATTATAAATTTCAAAAAAAAAAATATATATATATATATATATATTATATATATATATTATATATATATCAGTATATATCTTAGGGCTAAAGGTTCGGCCTCTGGTGGAGATTAGATAAGTCAATTTATCCAGTGAACATGAGCTTCATTTATATCTTTATAATTTGCTAATAAAATTAGTGATTGAGTGAGCATATATTACAACATTAAATTTAAATATTTCTTTCATCTGTGCATCCTTAGACATATAAATCTGATATAGTTCTTAATTAGTGAAATACGTTTTTGTACTTTTCAAGACTTGCACAAGTTTTATATCAATTTCAATATTTATGTAACCTTTCGACGAGCTAGCTTTTTAAATCATGTTCCACTCGAAGCACTGAGGGTGCCCTAGATTTATATATTCTCAATAATTATCACTCACGTGCTGAAATTCACAAGATGATGGTGGCGATCCAAATTTCCCATCATCTTTCGGTTTTCTGGTGGCCAAAGTCGTCTTCTCCAAGGGAATAAATGAATATCTGAATGACTTATGCCTTAATACGGCATCACTAAGTCTTATGAAAATCAATTAATGAATTAAAACTTAAATCTTTCAAACGTAACAAAAAGGGACTTGTGCTCTATAAATTTAGTGGCATTCCATGGTAGCATCTGGCATGCAAGTGGGTCTCATCTCTTCTATTCTCTAAGATCATACTTCCATCTTTCAAATTTGCATACATTTCAATATTCAACTACTATGCCATTATAAAAATCAAATTGTCCGTGCCAATCTGCTAGGCTATTACCTATCTCTTAGGTATTACATTTTATAATTACTCGGATCACAACTGATACATGAACTGAGTAGTGATAACTTATAAATTCTTATCATTTATATAAAAACTGATGGTTATTTTTGAATCGACTCGTTATTGGCGCCCATCAACCACTGCGATTTGATTGGTTCATCTGAAAATTACAGATGTATCCATGTGCCCAATGAATATACATACTTCCTCAATATTTTCATTTATTTTATGTATTTTTTGCATGCTCATTTTATACAATACATTTTTATGAGCTTTTTAAGTTGTTTTTCCATTTATAATAGAATGCCATGTGGTTACCAAATCCTCTAGTTGAATGCTATTTGTTTACAACAAAAGTTTGCCAAAAGTGTCTGGCTAAATTTCAAATTACACGGCATGATCAATTATTTAGGTTGCCGACCAGTAAGTATTATAGCCTAACCTCAAAATTCCAATATTTTATATAATTTGATAAATAGCGGATAAAATTCTTTTCTATTTGGCTGTTCTAATTGTAGCCAGGATACCCGTTATTATCTAATATTTCACTTGTTGTCATCGCACCCGGCGATAATAAAGCAGCTGTTTGCACGAGACCTATAAAATCTTTTCATTAAGCGATTTTGCTTGCCAATTAAGAATAATCTATTACATAACGCCCCCGAATTTGAATTCAAAATATTTCGAGAATCAACAATGCTTTCAATACAAATTCTTCCTTTAACACATCAACATAACCTAAAAATATTCACCGAAAACACTTTCAAAACTCCACAACAACTCACAGACTTTTTCCGCATACGCCCCCCTTAAACTCATCAAGACAATTACAAATTCCTCCTTATCAACATAGAAATATCATAAATATAACATCTTAAATCCATTTCTCCCTTCTCTAACAATAATATAACATTTTCAAATCTGCCGCTCAGCAGTGATATCAACTTACTTTCCACACAACAAACATTTGATTCTTACACAATAAATCTTCTCCAAATACTTTCTAAACAGGCTGATCTGCTATCCGTGGGTGAGGCTGTCCTATTAATAATTCATCCTTCATGAATTTAAAGCCCTGGTATCTGGTGTACTTTTTCAAACACTTCATTTGTCCGGTTTCTTTCAACTCATTCAATGTTCTCCTTCCATATCTGCATTGTGGTTTTAGTTCATTTTCCCCTTCATTTTCATTTAATATTTCCCACTCAGTTTTATCATGAATCATCATAATCATAACAATAAGCAATTCAACAATGCAGGATTTCCAATTGACAATAATACCTTCTTTTAAGAATAATACAGCTTTCATCATCACATTATCAACACTGACTCTAAGTAATAACACAGCCATAATAACAATCATAATACAGTTACCCAATACATTTAATATCTCTTCCATAGCATATCCTTTCCATAGATAACAATCAGGTGCTTTTATTTTCACTAGATTAATCTCTATTTCTTCTAACTCCACACAACATTTTTCATCCATCAGTTTCTCACAGTACTCTCCATCGTTTTCATTCAGGTAGCCATCATTAGTTGCAATGTTATTCCATTTATTTATTTCCCAGTAGTAGTCACATTGATAAGCAGCTTCTTTGAACCGTATATGCCTGGGATGTATGCTGTCGGTCTGGTCTCCGTATGTCGGTTGTTTGGTGTCCATGTGTCATTTTTCCAACTGTTGTCCACATCCTTGGCATCCTGCCAATGCTTGAACCGGTTGTGGAGGTGGTGTTGTCGCATGCTGTTCCTCCCTCGGCACTTCTGTCTCTGGGCCTTGCGGTGCTGGCTCCTTCGGTCCTCCATGGGGTCCTTGGCATGCTGCAGTGGGGGTGTTGATTGATGTGTGGGTGTGGTGTTCATATTTTCCGGTGGTGATGTGATTTGTGAACTATTGTTTTTGTTTTGTAGCCTGTTCAGATTTATGGTTTGCAGGTTGGTTGTGTTATGTGATATGGTATTTTCGGGTAATACATTTTCAGAGGGAAATAGTAGGCTTAATAGGGGTTGCTGTTTATGGTGTTCTTTGGGTCCATGGTCAGTTTCAATACTTGGTGGCGGGGTATTGTAGTGGTGAGTTTGTTCTTTTTGATGCTAAAGCAGAATCATTTATCGGCTCCTCTAGCTGAGAATTTTTAAAATGTAGGGCAGTGACAAAAGTAGTATATGCACCATCTAAATTGGGATTGAAATTGCATGATATAATATCTGCTAGTGCGTCCAACTGTTTACTTCTGCTCCAATATTGTTCTAGGAAAACAGTGATAAACTCCTCCAATGATTCAAATTCATGAGCTTTACTCTGAAAAACAACAGGGGTTCACGACTCAGCAAGCTGGTTAAGCAGAGCTGCCACATATTCCAAGAGGTGGGTGCAAGAGTTTGAACCAGTTTTATTTGATCAATAAACGGTTTGGGTTGCAAATGGCAATCGGTATTATCAAATCTACCTAGTCTATTCAGCATACCGGTTGAATTGATACTATCTGTTTGAATTCTATGAGGTTGTTGTTGGATCTGATTTTCCAATTCTATTATTCTTTCTTGCATTATTTGCCACTGATTATTACTTGCAGTTTTGTTAACTTCTATCTCTTGGTTTAATTGCGTTGAAGTTGATTTTTGCAGTTGTAGAGTCCCATTTAAAGATTTACATGATTCTATGCTCTGATTAAAGTTATATTGTAGTTGATTTATTTGTGTACACATATTGGCCTGTTTACTGTGAATAGCTGCAATAGTACTAGTGTTTTTATCTACTATGGAGATCATATTCTGGTTAGTGATTGTAACCTGTTTCTGAATTTCTTGTTGACAATCATCTTTAATGCTCGTTGCTATTTCCTGAATTTGCAAGGTGTCTTGTACTGTTGGGTTATCTATTCTTCCATTTAATTCACAGGTAACAGTATCTATTCTTTCTGCTAAGCCTGCTGTAATTTTTCCCTGATTTTCCTTTTGCAAATTTATCATCACCTCTAATTCTTCCCTATAATTTCCTACCTTGCTGTCAATAGTGTCCAACCTACATTCCACTGACTGTATTGCATCCACTGCTTCCTTCATACCCTGCTCTACTGCCTTTTTATTTGAATCTTTAATTTCTTTATTTTCTTTTTTAATCTCCTGCATATTACTTATTGCATTTTGTAGCATAATATTAAACGTATTGCTAGTCTGGTCCATTATCACCTTTGTTAACGGATCTAATTCCGTGTCTGACAATATGCTTTGTTTCGCCAGATGTGATTCTGACTCCTGGGATGCTGGATCTGCGGGCTCCTCTTCGCCCCCCTTGATGTTGATATCTGCTATCCCCGTGTTCAGTGGTGCATTGGTGGCTTCGACCTGAGTGGACAACAGATGTTGCAGACCTCGCGGATCGAAAACTATTGAACTGACACTCCCGGGTTCCCTCTCTCGTGGGGTATTGACATCAACCATTGTGGGATTTGATGTGCTGGGAGTCGACAAAGTGGGATCTGGACAACCGCTGTTCATATATGAAACTTCAGAGTTTGCGGGAGTGTGGTTGATGTTACTATTGAGTGTTAAGTGCAATTTGAAAAAGTGATAAATACTATGCAGAAAGGCCTTCACAAGGTTCACAAGATAGGATTCACAGAAAATAGCTATGTGCAGTGTGTTTCCAGCTACAAACTCTGCCAGGTATTTACTACTTCAAACCTTATGATATATTAATATTATTCATGTGTTAAATTGTCAATTCCCGACTAGCTTATTGATTGTAGATTATAATATTCTTGAACCGGCTTATATTCAAAATATTAGTGACTAGATAAAATTCAGCAGTTTAGGCCCATGAAAACTTCAAAATACAGTTTCAAATAATAATAAAATTTTATAAAATAATTTCTTCTTTATTTAAAGCTGTTGATTCCCAAAAAATAGTTTTTCTACTTGCTTGCAGTCCTAAATAGATTCTCATTGCCTATCATCCATTCACGACAAATCTCAATCAGTATTGACTTGTCTATAATTATCAGCGATATACAGCCTTGATTTACTCTCAATAATGATTCTATGAGCTCTGTTCTCATCACCAGTCCCACGTTGAATGCGACATTGTATCATCACCAGTCCCATGTTCAGGTGCCATTGCGTCGCGTTATTTTTGTCAATAATGGCTTGCCCTGCTTGGCTGCAGTTGATGGTAAAGTTCAAGTTTGATTCATGTATTTGAAGAATAAAATTCATAAGACTCAGTGATGTCGCAGTATGACATGAGTTGTTGAATTTAAATATTCCCACTGTGGAGGACGACAGCAGCCCACCAGTTAAGGTTCAGGACACCAAGACGAATCCAGACCATCATCAATAATTGTGAATAATCGACATGTGAGTTCAATAGTTATTAGAGAGGGCCCTCAGTGCTATGAATAAATCACAATTAAATAAAGCTAGCTCATCAAAGGTCAATACAAAAATCAAGCTTAATATTGAAATTTGTGCAAATATTCTCAAATCAAAATCAAAATCAATTTATTTCCATGAAGAACAAAAAATACAAAATATTCATTTTTTACATTATACTTGGAATTTACACTGCAAGGTCTTGGGACCCGTGCGCAGTGTAAGAGTGTTGTATTTTCATTAAGTAAAATTACTAACAAATTTTTTTAATCGTACTGTATTTGCTATGTTTTGATTTAAACTAGAAGAATATGAAAAACTGTAACAAATAAAAGAGAAAAAGACAGAAAGAACTGATAGATAAAGAAAGAGAAAAAGACAGAAAGAACTGATAGACAAAGAAAGAGAAAAAGACAGAAAGAGCTGATAGATAAAGAAAGAAACTGAAAGTTTAAAAACTAATATAACTGATCGAAACGCCATTGTTAAAGATAAGTTAAGTTAAGAAATTTTCTGTATAGAGAAATAATAATATTGAGATATAGTAGAAAAAAGGGAAAATATAGAAAGATATATAGAAAAAAGTGACATAATAGATTTATTTTTCATCCAAAATGTATTTTGATCCTCCATATTCAAGCATTCACTCAGAAAAGGCGATCTGTAATATTAGATTCTTTGATCCATTTTTCCATTTTAACAATGAGCTTGTTATTGATGCTATTTGTTATAAAGTGATGAGGGATGAAATTTACCAATCTAGAACAAGTGAACATGAACTGTCTCCCACAAACACTCAAATTTACTCTGGAAGACTCAAAAGTCAGGCTAGACGGTCTAAGGTTATAAATTGATTGTCGAAAATTATACATATGTTTATTTTTGTTGATATTCAGTAATAAACTTTTTATGTTTAGTTGTCTGACAGTTAAGACATTGAACTCTGCAAATAAGTTGCGAGTAGGATAACGTCTAGGCTTGCCTAATATTGTTTTTATTAAATGTTTCTGTATGGTGAATATCTTATTCAAATGACAACTCACTGCTCCACCCCATGCCAGTATACTATACTGTAATATGGACTGCGCATAGGCAAAGTAAATTATTCTTGTTAATCTGGAATTTTTAAGTTTATTAAGGTTAAAAAATTTATAAGTGAGGTATTTCATACAGTTGCACATGTTATTTATATGTATATCCCATTTTAAATGTGGGTCTAAAAAAAACACCAAGATATTTGGCTTTATCTACTTTTTTTAATTCTGGACACTGGCAAGGAGCTTGAGGAGTGTGATTACAGTTCAGCGAGTGGATCTTAATTGAATTCACATCATTTGGTTGGCCCCTTGCATCCGGAGAAAAGGTCATAAAAATACTTTTTGTAACATTAAGTGTTAATAAATGCTTGTTGAACCAAGATTTAACCATTTTCATTCCTTCCTCACTAGACTCAACCACATCCCTCCACTCATCACCCGTAAATGTCAATGTTGTGTCATCTGCAAATGAGACTGTAACACCATTTTTTATGTTCATTTTAAGTAAATCATTTACGTAGATCAAGAATAATATAGGGGACAATACCGTTCCCTGTGGTAGACCATATTCGGATAAAAAACTTTTGCTGGTTTCAAGATATTGACAGCGATCTCTAAGATAGCGATTGAATAGCTTTAAAGGAACATCTTTAATACCTATATTTTCCAATTTTTTTAGTAATATTTCATGTGGTATAGTATCGAAAGCCTTTGAGAGATCTAATAGAATGACTAATGTTTTTTTATTATTGTTAAAGTTATTTTATATAATATTGACTATAGTTATTATAGCATCTTGGGTACTTTTGTTTTTTTGAAAGCCATACTGGTTTTTATGAATGATTCCGTATTTATTTAGGTAACTAACTAGTCTGATTTTTATAAGTTTTTCCAATATTTTTGATAAATTATTCAGTAGGCTTATAGGACGATAGTTTGTAGGATTGTTGGGATCGCCAGATTTGAATAGGGGTATTATATTTGCAATTTTGAATTTTTCAGGGAAAACGCCGTCAGCGAAGCATTTATTTACTATTTTGTTAAGTGGCTTAGCAATGTATGAGGCAATTATTTTCAAACAGATAGCTATTTTTTAGTGTTTTAATGACCTTTATTATTTCATATTCATTTGTTGGAAAAAAGAAAAAAGAATGTGGTGATGATAGAGGAGCTGAAGTGGAATGTGTATTAAGGGTTGATGATGTGTCTTTGAGTATTTCTGCAAAGGATTTTCCCACCTGAACAAAGTGATCATTGAGAGTTTTCGGATCAATTTTGGGCTTGGTTGATGATTTTTCATTATTCATAACTTCATTGATATACTTCCAAGTTTTTTTACTATTACCCTTACATTCATCAATTCTTGTTTTATAATAATCATATTTGCAATCAGTTATTAATTTATTTAAAAGTTTTTTGTAGGCTGTATATTCTAATTTTAAATTGTAATTGAAAGGTTGCCTGCTTAGTTTTTTATGCATTTTATCACGTGTACGTATAGAAATTATTAGACCTTTGATAATCCAAGGTTTTAAAGGTTTAAGTTTATGAGGTATAGTTTTATAAGTGCTGGTATTTTCTATATGTTGAGTGAGAGTGTTTGTAAAAACATCGACCAGCTCATCAATATTTGACTCAGAATTCAACATAGATTCCCAATTCTCATTTTCCAATTTTGATTTGAGTATATTATAATTTATTTTTTTAATAAGTTGTTCGCAATTTATTTTTTTAATACTATTGGTAACTCCGACTTGAAGATATGTGCAAAAATGATCCGTGATATTTGTTTTGAATATTAAACCAGTAACATCATCAGAATTTAAATGTTTATTTTTAAAAAATATATGATCAATACAAGATTCTGAATTATTATTTATTCTTGTTGATTTATTTATGTAGGATTTATATCCCATGGATGATAAAATGCTAAAGTATTCGTTTGCTATATTTGTATTACTATTCAGGTCAATATTCATATCTCCCAATATAATAACATTTTCATCAGTTTTGAAGTATTGCAAGCATTCGTCCAAGTTATTTAAAAATATATCAACAGACGATGCCGGAGAACGGTACAATGCGATAAGGATTATAACTTGCTTAGTGTTTGGTATTTCTATCTTGATGATAAGATAGATATTTCTATCTTGATGACATTCTAATGTAAAGGGAGTCTTATTGAGACAATTTATGAGAATTTAATATCAAAGTATGCACAGATTGAATATTTATTGATATTTGATTCATTATACTGTATATATGCTCACTTATTTATCTTTTTTATCAGTAATTGATAAGAATTTTCATGAAGCTCATGTTCACAAGAAAAATTATTTTATCCGAATTCCACCAGAGGCTGAACCCAAGCCCTGAGATATTTTAACATTTATATTTTTCATATTGATTAGAAGTAAGATTCATAAATTTTATTCCACAAGCAACAGCAAGTCGACAACTGAGCAATATAAATAGAAAGAATATAATTATGCTGATTAAAGAAGCACATGATCTATTAATTGATGCTAATAAGCGAAGTAAAATCTTTCTTGTGAGCTATCTGTGATATTTTTCACTATATATATTCTCTCATTTTATTTTTATATTTATCATTCCATCTTTAATTATTGCTCGTTGATATTTTCATGTAATTATATATTTTATTTGTTGAATGGTGTACCCTTTATTCATGATCCTATCTTCGTGCATGACCAATCTTGTTATAGTCTATTTTATTTCTATTATTGACAAAATATTAAAATTATCAACCAACTATATTCTTCACCAAATAAGTTGGATAAATCGGCAATATAAAGCATTGATTATCAAATCTTTGGAAATATTACATTCTCAAGATTTACTTAAATTATTCAGAATCATCGCATCCGGTTTGGAACAACACAAGGGTCATAATATTAAGTTGCAGCAGCAATATAAATTGACTAGCCGTCAGGCTCGCTTTGCTCGCCATATCTGTCTAGGAAGGGGGCTCCGCCCCCTGGACCCCCCGACTGGATCGTCCAAGAAGAAGATTAGCCTGTTAGGACGATCCAGTCGGAGGTCCAGACTAAACGTCTGGCTAAACGGATATGGCGAGTGAAGCAAGCCTGACAGCTAGTAATATAATATTCCCAGGAATAGCTCTGATTGAAGTAGCAGTGCCCAATAAATTTTTCCGCAATAAATGCATTTCAATCTTCAACTTGGTGCCAACCTAACAAAGTCAACTCAACTTAATGCCAACCTGACAAAATTATTAATTTAGCTACCAGTTAACAACTGTTCCGAAGAGGTACTCTCTTTAGATTATAGTTCTATATTAACACATGGTATGAACATTTTTCAATTATAATTGAGAGATTGGAATAAGAAGAATATACATGCTAAAAAACGAACTCTAAACCCTTAAAAACCCACCCTTAGAGTTAAAATATTGCCAAAAGATTTCTTAGTGCGCCTCTAATGGGCCAACTGAACATACCTACCAAATTTGAACGTTTTTGGTCTGGTAGATTTTCAGTTCTGCGAGTGAGTGAGTCAGTCAGTCAGTCAGTGAGTGAATGCCATTTCACTTTTATACATATAGATAGAATTTATAAGGTATTCTGATAGAGTGTCGCCTTTGATTCCGCTCGGTATCATCTCACACTGCTGACCCCTTTGTCAGATGTTGGCGAGTGGCATTGATGTCGATACCATATTGTCTAGTACAAAAATCAAAGCCCTTATATCTATCTACACATCTTCTGCATCTATATTTTTGTGGAGTCGACCAGATCAGTCATAAGAACTGTAAACTGATAAAGCAGCCACCGTTTGCAGCCGTTGAATGCAGAGAATCATTTGAGCTCCTTGAAGAGCTGGTAAGGAATTGGTGGTATTTCTCTTTCAGGAGTCGTGAAAATAATAATATTATTATTCAAAAACCTTTTGCTCTACCGACTGCTGCCAGCAGGGCATATGCGATGCCAAATATAACGTTACAACGGGCAACTCGCATATTTCACTATTTGATAGCTTTAATGTACTCATATTCATCTGAATACACTTTATTAGTACAGAAAGGAATTCGTAAAGTATTGGATATAAGCATGCATTTAATTGAAAATTTCAATAATAATGAACATTCCATTCTCTAGCCATCTTACGTTTCTTTATTGTACTCATAATACTCGTATGCTTCGTTCTACGAATTCTTCTTTGCATCAATTTCGACTGAGCATAGAATCTCATTCAATTTTCTAGATACTGCTTACTGATGTTTTCGAGATAATGTGAACCTGGATGAATCGAAAACAGGCGGAAACATAACAATTTTAATATAATTTTTCCTTCCTATTGTAACCGACTCGATAAGATTAAATGCATTGCATTACCAGATGCATTTATTTCCAGATATAGATATAAACAGAATGAAAATTCTGCTGAAACGTTCAATAAGATAACTAGATATGTTATCAAAAGGGACTTTGAATGTTTTTGCTTGGACAGTTGAAAAAGTTCCGACATCGAAGCTTCATCAGTTTTCCCTGATCGCGTTTCTGATAAAAGTTAAAATTTGGTACACTGGTACACAGCTCAAGCTATGTGAGTTTTTGTGTTCAAGCGGTTTTTGTAATTAGTTATGATATTGACTGAATTCAATTTTATATTGCTTCTTCGAAACTTATCATCACTATTGAAGGAATTTTGAGAACGGAAAGTTTTCATGAAATTTCTCTAAATATAACTTGAATTCTTTGACATGTTTGTAATTTCCTCTTCGTTTTTCCAAGTTTGCTGTGTAGGCCTATTCGTCCAGTATGTCTGGAACTATATTTCGAAAACTATCACAAATTTAAGTTCGCTAACATAATCAAGCTATGTTATGAAGTCATATCGTAACATGGTTCCTGTAATGTTATGTTGAGTTTCATGAGAATGCCCTGAAAATATCGTTGTTTTAATCGCTTATTTGAAAACGACTTTACAGGAGACTGACATTTATAGGAGACTGACGCAACCAATTCATGAATGGTACTCTAATATCGTTGTGATGGCATCTTCCATTTTCTTTTCAACTCATATTTTCTCATGTTTTTTTTACTTCTTCTTTCCTCCAAGTGTTCTTGATTATTTTTAATCACTTTTTTCACTCAGTCTCTTTTATCACTTAACCCTTTCCCAAACTTCTCTCATTCAACTTTCTCTCTTCTTCTTCCACCAATTCCTCTCTTTTTCCTCTTCTTCTTCTTCATCGTCATCTTTTCCTTTTTCCGTCTTCTTCTTTTCCCTTCTTCTTTTGTCATCCTCTCCTTTCCTAACCTTATTCCTAATCTCCCGTATAATGTCTTCTTGTTTTCATTGTTATCTTCTTAACTTACCGTCTCCTCTCTCAAATTCATCTGCCAACACTTTCCCGATTTCTCTTCCTTTTCCCCTCCTGCTCTCTTTCTCATCTTACGCTTTAACTCCTTTTTATTCTTATTCTCCCACATCTTCTTTCTCCATCCACATCAATCGTCCCCCTATTTTATCTGTCTTCTCTGTAAATTTCTTCCACCCCCTACTATTTTCATCTTTTTCTTTCTCTATCTTGACTCCGCTGCTATCTCCTTTGTCTCTTTCTACATATCTTCATCTTCTCTTTCCTCTTCTTACTACTCTGCTTGTCCTTCCTGTCTTGGTTCTCCTTCTCACTCAATGTTGTGGATATGCATGAATATGGATTGTGAATTGAGACGTGTGACGTAGTAGGGATGGGTTGATGCAGGGATGCAGTGATGTCACAATGCAAAGGCAATTTATAGTTGACAATGGCTGTGGTGAGGCTGGTGATGTCAACCGATTGCATTATTTGTCCAACTCCAATAGGCGAATAATAGCCTCTCGCCCTTATTTCACCCCACTCTCTTGGCTCAAATATTATTTGGAATTGGTTCAACTATAATAACCATTACCTGGACTTATCATATTATTTTCCGAAATATGAGTCAAAATTATGTTGTTCAGACATTCATTTAGTATATAGTTTCGTTGTGGAGGTTTGCAATTAAAATACATTTTCTCATCCAATTTTCCCTTGGACATATTTCTAAAACTCATGTCCTTGATGAATTATTTCCTATTTGTCATTTATTTATTGCCTTATCGTTCTTGTGTCGCTGTGATTGGTTATGAAGTTATGGTGGAATAGAGTTTATAAATCTCAAAACGGACTGTTTCGGTCATGTTCTCAATAAAATTATTTCA
Organism: Nilaparvata lugens; assembly: GCF_014356525.2. Classification (NCBI taxonomy): domain Eukaryota; kingdom Metazoa; phylum Arthropoda; class Insecta; order Hemiptera; family Delphacidae; genus Nilaparvata; species Nilaparvata lugens. The sequence continues at coordinate 50,115,307 of NC_052507.1, forward strand.
AGTTTATACATCCATATACGGATTTTTTCATTCAAGTTTTCAATAACATCATTATTTAAACTGATTTGGATGAAAGCTTTGAACGTTGATGAACATTTCAACCCATAAACTGATCAATCTATTATCTTATTCCCTTCAGGGCTACTCTTGAATATGAATAAAAATTATAAATCTAAGAACCATTTCAAAATTATTCAATCACGACATGTTTGGGCTGTATAAGGCCCATTATTAAGTAACAATTTCAAAATGGTACTTGGATTTCTAATTTTCATTTATACTAATCAATCCATTTATTTCATTATTCAGACAAGCAGAATTTGTGATTGTATTGTCACAATCATTTTGATGATTTCACTATATAACTTCAATTCTTGGAAGAAAACTTGAAATAAGATTGAAACTGCTATTCTTCCACATTTAATAAGTAGTAACATGTTCTAAAAATAGGTCATCCACCACTAAATAGGTTGGGTCACCTCTAGAAAGTGATCATCACGTCCAACTGTCCGTCAAATAATATAGAAAGTCAAGATTCAGAGTTTAGTAGGATAGGCCACTGAATTAGGATAAGATATTAGACAAACTTTCCTACATGAAACAATTACAAAATCCCTGATCGAAATTTCATGATGATTGGAGAATTCTGGATAATAATAGGATATTGTCATTAAAACCCGTTAAGAAATCATATCCAGCCTCTACCTAACTCTCACTAATAACTAATTGAACGAGCGCTAGCGAGTTCTCAGATTTGGCTCACTCAAAGCCAAAGACGTTGTCCGTCTGTTTCTATGAGTCTACAGCAAGTTTTCCAACCCAGGGTGTCACTAGCATAGATAGATTATTACATAAACAAAAGGATTTGTTTGTAGTGTTCGTTTACTTCAATACAGAAATTCTGTACTGAATGCTGAAATAATCCTTACAATTCAAATTGAACAAAAAAGTGGACTTGTGAATTCAATTCCAAAGTTTGATTGCATCATATCTGCATATTCAATGATACCATAATGATAAAAGTGTCATAAAAATGAAGCAGTTAGGTTCACTTTTATGAATCATTTGAGCGAATTTTGATGCAATGAATGAATTAATGGTCGTTTTTATTGGTTTAGAGTTGGAAGACCGTGGTATCACCTGAATATTTTCAATGCTTCATGTTGAGAAAATTATTAGCAAACATGGGGGTGATCATTAACTATAACATTTCAATGAGCTGTGAAATTATTTGAAAGTAGTTGACTCTTGAAAAATCTAACATCGCTTACTTCATATTTATTGATACGTAGCTAATGAGAAATTAAATGGAAGAAATAACATGGAGAACTTTCTAATGGCTTGTCTGGCTATCAGGTTTGGTGTGACGACGATCAAGATGGAAGTACATGCAGTATGTATTATGCAGCAATCATGAGTAAGTTTATAGATAATGCAATGTTGAGTGTGTGGTGTCTGCCAGTATTGATCAGCAAATTGAAATATTGACAGGTTAAAGTATTCAATTCTGTAGTGGGATAGTCAGTATTTCAATTGAATCCCTGTGATGGATCAACAGTCCACTCTATTCTCTGATATAAATAAATTATTATATTCATGGTAAGTATTATCATAGATAAAGGAGCATAAGTAAGGAGCTATATTTCTTGTCTCTGGTATTATAATGCAAATCTCATTATTCCCATTCTAGATTTAGGGCCTACCTCAATATTGGGCTTATTGATTCAAAACAGTGATTCTCCAATCACTGTTTGATTACTGAATTTGAGAATTTAATATAATTCTGTTGAAAATCTGAGTTGAGTCTCTTCAATCTTTTCTGTCAAATTCCATTTTTAAATCGAAAATTTCATTTTGAAGGTTATCAGGAGATAATAATAGTCTACCAAATACAATAGAAAACAATAATATTCATATATTGATGGAATTGTTTCTTCCAATGAGATTTCGAACATCCTTCTCAACCTAGGAAATGTAAATTATAACATGAAAATGACTATATTTGTATACATATGAATTAGGAAGCCTAAGTTAGAATATGCATTTGTTCTGCTTCTCCACCACAAAAATAGAATACTGGGAATATACTATATGCAGTCCAAACCAAAAACAATATTGCTATAGATTGAATTATATTAGGAATGATGAATATTCCTTCTGTTTATTCGTAGTTCTAACAATGATGTTAGAATCATGATGTAGTTAGTGTTACTACTGAACTCATACATTCAATTTTCAACTCCCATCTTCTCAACTGCGTTCTCCGCTGCCTTGTATATTCATGCCAAATTAGCTCACCATCATCAACCAATGATCGGCAAGTCTCAGTCTTCTATAGATATCTGGTAGGCTACTATAGATGTCTGAAAGGAATACTCTGCATTCAACTGGAGGACCGAAGCTGAGTGCCTCTTCATTGAGGATGAAATTACAGATGATTGCACGGAAGTTGAAGATGATAGATCGGTAGGTACCATAGAACTTCGAATCTATAAACATAGAATATATAGGTGGAGTTAACATTTTAGGTAAATTTCCAATATTCAGAAAACAAAATACTGGAATACATAGATAGAATTTCAAGGTGGATAACGACTCATCATCCGCTAATCTACAGACGTTGTATCATTTCAGTATTCAAGATTATTATCTTGGATGTATTATATTCAGACGTGGTAACTTTCTGGCTGCAAATTGAAGCCGAGAATTGCTGTAGTCAGCAATTGGCTCTGGTGTCGCTCGGGAAGTGAAATTATAGCATTGCTTCGCCGAAGCTTCTGCCAAATTCTTAAACTCGTTCTCTCACAGTATATATATATATATATATATATATATATATATATATATATATATATATATATATATATATATATATATATATATATATATATATATTATATATATATATATATTATATATAATATATATTATATATATATATATATATAATATATACTAGCCGTCAGGCTCGCTTCGATCGCCATACCCGTCTAGCACCGTCTATTCGTCTCATTTTTGAGATCAGCGGGCTCGCTTCGCTCGCCTGCATGTGGATCTCAGTGGAACCTCTTTACCGAATTTTAACGTATTATGTCGATTTGATCTCAAAAAATACATGTTACAATATCGGCGTATCTTTGGCGAACAAAATTTTCCCACCTCAGCTAAACCTGTGAATTGAATTTTTTTCTAATATATCTCCATCAATTATTGAAAAAGGTGAGGAAACGCAGAAAATCTGAGAAAACGATAATTTTGGGCGTATCTTTGGCGTTATTTCAAATTCCTTCTAACACAGCATTATTGCACCCCAGCTGAGCTTCTGTAGTAAATTTGAACATTTTCTGTTTATTTGTTCTCGATAAAGCTGAGAAAATGCTAAAAAAAGCAGATTTTGGCCGTATCTTTGGAATTTTTCCAAATCCGTTCTTATTGCGTCTCTAAAGGGCCAACTGAACACACCTACCAAATTTGAAATGTTATGTCATTTTTTTATCATAATGTTAGGACGATCCAGTTGGGGGTCCAGACTAAATGTCTGGCTAAACAGATATGGCGCGCGAAGCGAGCCTGACGGCTAGTAATATAATATTTCCAGGAATAGCTCTGAAGTAGCAGTACCCAATCAATTTTTCCGCGATAAATCAGGACCTCCTAAATAGGTATTTAGGAGGTACTGGATAAATTTATTGGTATTTAGGAGGTCCTGGATAAATGCATTTCAATCTTCAACTTGGTGCCAATCTAACAAAGTCAACTCAACTTGATGCTAACCTGACAAAATTTTTAATTTAGTCACCAGAACAACTGTTTCGAAGAGGTACTCTCTCTAGATTATAGTTCTATATTAACATATGGTATGGACATTTCAATTATAATTTTAAGATATTGGAATAAGAAGAATATATATGCTAAAAGACGAACTTTAAACCCTTAAAAACCATTCTTGGAGTTGAAATATCGCCGAAAGATTTCTTAGTGCGCCTCTAAAGGGCCAACTGAACATACCTACCATATTTTTTGAACGTTTTTGGTCCAGTAGATTTTTAGTTCTGCGAGTGAGTGAGTGAGTAAGTGAGTGAGTCAGTCAGTCAGTCAGTGAATGAGTGCCATTTCGCTTTCATATAAATAGATGAATTTAATAATATATAAATAATAATCTGAAATAGATATATAAATAATCATCGTGTCTAGATCTTTCTCTTCTTTCCTCCAATCACTCTCGATCTCCCAAGGTTCTCGATCTCCCCTCTATTTTTATCTATTTGTTTCTTAGAAATTCTTAATCTCTTTCTCTTATTATGATCGATTACTTTCTCCCAGGCTACATGTTTGATACTTGAATTCATTATAATTATAATGTAGGCCTACTTCCGAGGAAGAAGAAAAACAGAGTGAGAATATCCATGGATACTTGAAACAGCCGGAAAATGAAAATTATGATGATTAATGTGCAATGGAACACGTGTAATAGTAGAAAGGGGATTATGAGAAGGTGAATTCGGCAAAATGGATACATGATTGAGAGACACGAGTTTATTCAATCACATAAAATTTTGTCGAAGAGAAGAGATAAATAACAAATCATCTGTGATTTCTAGGATTTTAGGCTTCAAGAGAATAACGATGATAGCCTGTATACTCTGGGTCTGCAGGTGCAAGTTTGACGTCTAGTGGCACCGAACTCCCCAACATTTTTAATTTGTAATTTTCAAAATATTATCTGTCCAAATTTAGATGTAATATCTCCTTCATAGGCAACTACAGATGTCTATCATTCTAAATTAACATGCATGGTACAGTGTGTCGTTCAGTGCATGACATTCTATTTGATAAGAGAAACTGTTACTTTCCATGTTTTGCAGTATAACAGACCTCAGTCATCGATCAATATATCTAGCTCGGTGAGACCACAGAGAATACAATCTCTCTCAAAAGTCTCCTCTAAAAGTCTGACCTCTTTTTCATTATTCAATATTGAGTATCACCAAATAGGAAGAAGTACAAGCATAAAACCTTCTTCTTCTTCCTAATCTTCTTCTCTTTCCCGCACAATAACAAATTTACCTCCTCCTTAAATCACAGACAACAACAAACTTGTAGAGCGAAGGATTGTGAGCGCCAATTTGGCTGCGTGAAGATGAGAGTTTGCTAGCATAGCTGTGTGGTATGTCGGTGAGACTGTTGATAAGAAGAGGGTAGTTATTTGTTGAGGGTTTTGGGGGCTCCATTTGAGGGGGGGAGTAGTAAGGGATCTTGTGGGGGGGGGTGTCCAATCCATGGCCGATTATTCTCTCCTTGGTGCTGCAGATCCGACACAGAAATCACATTAGGCCAAACTATTGTCTTCGTATGGTTCCAGTTCATCCATCTTCTCTGAGCACAAACTCCAGCAGTCTGGACTCACCCAGGCCTTCCGCCTCCTCCCCCGCCCCTCCAACGCTGCTGGCTGCCGTTTAGTCAGCAATATCTGATGCAGATTCAACAACCTCTTCCCTTCATTATCATTCATTAGTGCAAATCTCTATCTGAGGACAAAATTAGTGTAGCTTCAATTATCTTTCAAGGAATTGGAGTGTTGATTCTAGCTTATTTGTGGAATCCTTGATTATAGTTTGGTGCAAACCGTTAGCTGAAGAGAAATATATTAGTGTCACTTCAATTATTCACTAGAAATTCAACTGATAATTCCAGCTAATTTGTAGAATCCTTGATTATCATTTGCTGTGTTGAAGTATTCTGCAAGCTGTAGACCATCAGCTGAAGAAAATCTGTGTAGCTTTAATTATTCGTCGCTAGGAAGTTCAATGTTGATTTCACCTAATTTGGGACAAATTTGAAAAATACACTATCTCATGCAATTGGGGCTGCATTTGAAACATACATATTAGAGAGAATCCATTGTCACTTCCTACTTTCTCTCCTTCGGTAATCAGCCCTTGTGAGTTATAAGCTGAGAAAAACATTAGTGTAGTAGTAACTTCACTTACCTTCAAGGAAGTGCACTATTTGGGCTCACTTTTTAGCTTCAAAACTATTAGGAAAGATAATTTGAAATATAAACGGTCTTTGTTTTTCTCTATCAAGGCAACAAATCCATCACATAGATGGCATAGACGGATAAGGAGAGCGAAGCGAGCCTGCCGGATAGTAATATTATAGATGGATAGATAGATAGGAAAGCCTTTGATAAGGTAAGGCATGCCAAACTGAATGAAATTCTCAAAGGCAAAAATATTGACAATAGAGATATTAACATAATTACCAATAATTTATACTGGAATCAAACAGCAAAGATCAGAGTTGAGAATGAGATGACTGGGGAGATGAAGATTTGTCGTGGTGTTCGTCAGGGATGTGTCCTGAACCACTCTTGTTCAATGTCTACAGTGAAGCCATTTGTCAAGAAGCTTTAATGGAGCAAAATGTTGGTCTTTCCATAGCTGGAGTAACTATTAATAATTTACGCTATGCAGATGACACACTTCTGATAGCGGGAAGTGAGAATGAGTTGGAGCAATTACTAGAAAATGTGAATAACTACAGCAATAACTATGGGTTGGAGCTAAATCTTAAGAAAACCAAGTGCATGATCGTCTCGAAAAAGCAGAGAGTGCCAATTAATATTGTAGTGGACAATACACCTATTGAGAGAGTCACAGCATATAAGTATCTTGGAGCATGGATTACTGGAGTGAACGATCAGACCAGGGAGATCAAAGGACGAGTGGAAATAGCACGACAGGTGTTCATAAAAATGAAAAGATTTCTGTGTAACCGAGATATTAAACTAGAACTTAGAATACGCATGATGCGTTGTTATGTGTTTTCTACATTGCTGTACGGCATGGAAGCATGGACATTGAAAAAGTCAAACCTCAAAAACATCGAGGCATTTGAAATGTGGTGCTATAGAAGGATATGCGGAGAATACCATGGACTAGAAAAGTGACAAATAGGGATATAAAGTTAATGATGGCAAAGGAATGTGAAGCTGTTGCGACTATAAAGAGAAAAAAGTTGCAATATTTGGGCCATGTAATGAGGGGTGAAAAGTATGAGCTGTTGAGACTTATATTGCAAGGAAGGATCATAGGAAAGAGGAGTGTGGGAAAAGAAGGATATCCTGGCTGCTTAATTTAAGAGAATGGTATGGCTGCAACTCAAGGGAACTATTCAAGGCTGCAATCGATAAAGTAAAAATTGCCGTGATGATTTCCAACCACCATGAGAGGAGAAGAAACCAGAAGAAGAAGAAGATAGATAGATAGATGGCCACTCAAGCGAAGTATCACAAACTGGGAACATGACGAATTGAAAATTGACTAACTGAATACTTGACAAACTAAGAACTTGACGTACTGAAATCTTGTGGAATTGGAATAGGCCTATAACTATCCTCGGTAAATTAAAAATCGATATGCGATATTTCAAGTGAGTCATTCATGATATTTTATTCCCTGATATAATCAGGAAATGATGGAACCTCAATATAATATTGTATTATTCTACCTTTCTCGGTCTAAGTGCTCATGAACCAATAACTGGCGTAGGCGAATGACTGTATGGAATGACTTATTCGGCTAGGAATATTACTAGTGGCTCATAGTGAGAATACGAGGGAAGAACTCAGATGACTTCAGCAGCGAAACCCCCTCAGGGTGGAAAGGGCATTGAGAAGCATACGGAGAAAAGGAGAAGAAGAATGTGAGATAAAGAAAGCAGAAACGGAATAGAACGGAAAGAGAGAACTTATAGATGGAAGGTGATGACAGAGATGGAAATGAAAAAGAAGGAAAAGTGATGGTGGAGAAGGTCAGATGAAAAGTCTAGATTGAGCCATGAAAGTGAAGATGGAAGAGGCATGAAAAGTCTGAAATATGATACACCATGAGAGGTTAATCTCAGACAGTGTTATTGGAAAATAAACAGTTTCCATCTTTTCGAGTCACACAAATCTCATTCGATCACTCCGCTAGACGTGGAAACTCTTTTCCTTAACTTTTTCCCTATTCCCAACGTTTCCACGTGCCGAACAAAGTATTGGTTTGGAACTACAGTACTAGGAGACCATCTCTCATCCAAACTCATCAATTTTCCGCTCGGCTTCATTGCAGATCTGAACACGATGATTCCTGTACTATTCTCATCTGAGAATTGAAGTAAAATTAGAGCTCAAACTTTACAATACTGTAAATTATAACTGTACGCTTGATAGATACTGATTTTATTGTCAAATTCCATTTTATCAATCAACTTGCACAATGCGTCGTGTTGAAACCAGCACATCTTCAGCTGTACTGTTGATTTCAAAACAGAGCTACAGTTCTTTGAGTTTTCTGGTGGAGTGATTTATGACAACAAAATCATTTATTTTCACTGTTATGGATGAGTTCCAGAGCATCAATATTTATTAAGCAAAAGATGAATGTATAATTCGAAATATCATAAGATAGATAATTTGATCTATGCCGTGTTGATGCTATCAGAACGTTTAATAAAAATCTGGTGTGGTACACTCACACAACTTTCCTTGCTCATATTTGAAACTACGATCAGACTTTTGTATATGTGTATAAATAATTATTGTTTTCAGAGTACTTTTTCGTTTGTGTAAATTGTGAAATTCGATGATTTTTCTCAGTCGTCATTTTTTTAAAGTCATCAAAACAGCTGTTCTACAGATGAAATATCTCGACTATGTGTTCTTTTTATGAACTGCTCTACCTACCTACCTCATGCACGAGAAGGAGGTTACAAAGTCCATTTCTCAAGGATGGGGTGAACCCCCCATTAGTTTCCCAGAAAGAAGACTCATGCCAAATAATAGAGCTAATAAATAACTATACAGAGTATGAATTTGAACAAAATCGGTCAAGTTATTTTGAGAAAATCGTGAAAAACATGGTTTTTTTAGTAATTATCCGCCATTTTTCTCAAGTATATTACGGAGCTCCTGCAATTTTCTCAGAAATAAGACTCATGTCAGTTTATAGGGCTTATGGATTTAAAGAAAATCGTTAGAGCCGTTTTCAAGAAAACCATGAATAACATGGTTTTTTAGTGATTATCCGCCATTTTTCACAAGAATATTACGGAGCTCCTGCAATTTTCTCAGAAATTAGACTCATGTCAGTTTATAGGGCTTATAAATAGCTATCCATGGTATGAATTTGAAGGAAATCGTTAGAGCCGTTTTCGAGAATACCGTGAAAAACATGGTTTTTTAGTGATTATCCGCCATTTTTTCCGCCATTTTAATTCAATTTTATTGAATTTCTTATTGTCAGATCCTCATGGTATAAGGACCTTAAGTTTGAAATTTCAAGTCAATCGGTTGATTAGGAATTGAGTTATCGTGTTCACAGACATACACACATACACACACACACACACACAAACACACACAACACACACACACACACACACACACACAACACACACACACACAACACACACACACACACACACACACACACATCACACACACACACACACACACACACACACACACACAGACCAACACCCAAAAATCATGTTTTTGGACTCAGGGGACCTTGAAACGTATAGAAAACTTGAAATTAGGGTACCTTAATTTTTTACTTTCCTTGCCCTACTACCATAGGTAAGGAAAGTATTGCTTTCCAAAAAAAATTAAGGTACCCCAATTTCAAGTTTTCTATACGTTTCAAGGTCCCCTGAGTCCAAAAACATGATTTTGGGTATTGGTCTGTGTGTGTGTATGTGTGTATGTGTGTGTGTGTGTATGTGTGTGTGTGTATGTGTGTGTTTGTGTGTGTATGTCTGTGAACACGATAACTCCATTCCTAATTAACCGATCGACTTGAAATTTTAAACTTAAGGTCCCTATACCATGAGGACCCGACAATAAGAAATTCAATAAAATTCAATTCAAGATGGCGGAAAAAATGGCGGATAATTACTAAAAAACCATGTTTTTCACGTTTTTCTCGAAAATGGCTCTAACGATTTTCTTCAAATTTAAATCATGAATAGCTATTTATAAGCCCTATCAACTAGCATAAGACACATTTCTGGGAAAATTTCAGGAGCTCCGTAATATTCTTGAGAAAAATGGCGGAAAATGACTAAAAAACCATGTTTTTCACGGTTTTCTCGAAAACGGCTCCAACGATTTTCTTCAAATCTATACCATGGATAGCTATTTTTAAGCCCTATCAACTGGCATGAGTTTCATTTCTGGGAAAATTTCAGGAGCTCTGTAATATTCTTGAGAAAAATGGCGGATAAACTAAAAAATGACTAAAATCCATGTTTTTCACCGTTTTCTCGAAAACTGCTCTAACGATTTACTTCAAATTCATACCATGGATAGATATTCATAAGCACTATCATCTGGCATGAGTCTCATTTCTGGGAAAATTCCATGAGCTCCGTAATATTCTTGAGAAAAATGGCGGATAATGACCAAAAACCAGGTTTTTTCACGGTTTTCTCGAAAACGGCTCTAACGATTTTCTTCAAATTCAAGCCATGGGTAGCTATTCATAAGTCCCATCAAATGACATGAGTTTTTTCCTTGGAAAATTGCAGGAGCTCCGTAATATTCTTGAGAAAAATGGCGGATAATTACTAAAAAACCATGTTTTTCACGATTTTTTCAAAATAACTTGACCGATTTTTTTCAAATTCATACTCTGTATAGTTATTTATCAGCTCTATTAACTGGCATGAGTCTCCTTTCTGGGAAACTAATGGGGGGTCCACCCCATCCTTGAGAAATGGACTTTGTAACCTCCTTCTCGTGCATGAGGTAGGTAGGTAGAGCAGTTCATAAAAAGAACACATAGTCGAGATATTTCATCTGTAGAACAGCTGTTTTGACGACTTTAAAAAATGACGACTAAAAAAATCATTGTATTTCACAATTTACACAAAGGAAAAAGTACTCTGAAAACAATTATATATACACATATACAAAAGTCTGATCGTAGTTTCGAATATGAGCAAGGAAAGTTGTGTGAGTGCGCCACACCAGATTTTTTTGGAAAGCAATACTTTCCTTACCTATGGTAGTAGTGCAAGGAAAGTAAAAACAAAGAAACTGATATTATGTAAAATAAAGAAATTCCACAGACGATAATCAAACTCTCTTAAACCAGGTATAGGAGTTTACCATTACTTCGAGGGCCAAATATTTGAGTGTTCTTCATTATCAAGCAGTCTATGAATATTCTAACGTTAGGGAAATTCAAGGAGAAAATTAATATACAAGTAAAAAGTCGTAGAAGATCTATCAAACTCTGATAGCATTTGGTTTTAAGAAAAAAATTCGCAAAGATGCCTAATTTGATATTGTAAATTGATTTTGATTTCCTGAAACCCAATCAGCTTCTCTAAAAACTGCTACTCAAGATTTCTTAATGATCACTGTCATTTATACTAATTACCTTAACAAGTACTTTACAACATAGTCGTCGATATTGGTCGATTAATGATTGATCTTTTAAACATTTATGATTGATTAAAGTATTTTATTCAAATTGCTGGATTCCAATGCTGTAAATGTATAATTTTCATGTATCACATTATGTTGAAGAATTGTTGATTACCTGCTAACAAGGAATACTTTGCTTTGACAGACAAGAAGCAATAATGAGCTTTATTAAAATAAACTTGAGCTCTGAAAAAAGTTTTGGTTCTATAACATTTCAAATATAATATAATCATTTAAGTACCAATTTACACACAGCGAGAAGGATAGACAAGCAGCCATGGGACGGAATAAAGTTGTAAATGATGTTAATCAGAAAAATCTGGTGTGGCGCACTCACACAACTTTCCTTGCGGTTATGAAAATTGATCACCTGACGCTACGGTAGTGTTCCCGCGCATCTCAAGTCTACTATTCAAAGATTAGAGCCAGCTGGTGACAGGGTAATAACGCTGGAGACACCGAGGTCTGCTATCTCTTCATAGTGAATCATTTAATAGAATCAACAGTTGCCAATAGTTTGCAATTGGATAATCACATTTTCTCGATTCTCGAGTTTATTTTTAATTTTAGGTGAAAATGTTACTGAACATTAATTTATTGTAGAGATTCTCATGCTCAATCTATTCCACTCGAAATTTTTTGTTTGAATTGTATCTGAAGCTTGATAATTAAGAATCTAAAATCAAACTCTGCATAGATGGGGCGGAACTCCTAAATTTTTTACAGATATGGGACTTGTGGCAGTTGATAGAGCTCATCGATGACTATTTCAGGTATAACTTTAATCAAAATCGTTCGAGCCGTTTTCGAGAAAATCGCGAAAAACCCTGTTTTTGACAACATTTTCGCCATTTCAGCCGCCATCTTGAATTGCATTTGATCGAAATTGTTCGTGTCGGATCCTTATATTGTAAGGACCTTACGTTCCAAATTTCAAGTCATTCCGTTGATTGAGAGATGAGATATCGTGTACACAGACGCACATACACTCACACACACACACACACACACACACACACACACACACACACACACACACACACACACACACACACACACACACACACACACACACACACACACACACCACACACACACACACACACACACACACACACACACACACACCACACACACACACAACACACACACACACACACACATACAGACCAATACCCAAAAAACACTTTTTTGGACTCAGGGGACCTTGAAACGTATGGAAATTTAGAAATTGGGGTACCTTAATTTTTTTCGGAAAGCAATACTTTCCTTACCTATGGTAATAGGGCAAGGAAAGTAAAAAGGGATTACACGTCATTAAGTGAGTCAAGCTTTCAGATGTGGTTTGATATTTATGATGACCGGATTATTATTTGCCGAATCCGGCTCACAGTGCTTTGAATAATGCTTGAATTAAAGGAATCTCGTCAGTTAGCCGACGTGATTCTCTTTACTTTCTTCCTATTTGCTTTTTAACCTTCACTTCGTTCCTTCTCCACTGACCTCTTCTCCTTTTCGTTTCTGATCCTCTCCTTTTCACATCCAGTGGAACAATCACATGTGTTAGTTCGGCTCTGTCTTCTAACAGATATTTCGTAGGGTTATACAGTTCAATTCACTACAAATTATACATCTAGTTATTCAGTTTCTCGAGCTAAATTCAATAGTGAAATTATACTTTTCATTAACTCACACTCTTTTTATTCATCTTGAAAAAACATCCCTAATTCTTCAGTCTACCTTCTCGCCTGTAAAAGTGTAAATCCACCTGACGGTACACTATGGTTCAACCGAGCAGAGGCATGCTGAAGAATGAGGTCAATGCTCCGAAGCCAGGGCCAGCTATTTCTGGATCACTGTCTGAAGAGACCCTCCGAATTATTCAACAGCAAATCGAGGAATCTGTGCATAATGCCGTTTCAATGGCTGTGAAGTCTATTTTTGAGGAACTTCAGGCATTGAAGGAGGAGAACAAACAGCTGCACGATAGAATTCGTGAGCTGGAGGTGTCTTGTCACCTGGAGGTCGACGACCTCGTGCAATACGGGCGCCGACATTCAATATGTATTTTTGGGATCCCAGAGAACGACAAAGAAGACACAGACCTGCTGGCGCTTGATGTCTTCAACAAGAAGCTGAACGTGCCCGTGACTCTGGCAGGATGTCAACTGCTCGCATCGTGTTGGAAGGTGTCAACCACCTCAACAAGGGCAAGTGAAACCTAAGGACCGACCCATCATAGTTCAACTCTGCAGCTACCGGACCAGGAAGATGATCTTCAACGCTAAGAGGAAGCTGAAGGGTTCCAGCATCACCATTCGCGAGGATCTGACTGCGGAGCGTCTCAAGATCCTCAACGCTGCGGCCGACCGTCATGGGCATAGGTATGTCTGGTCATCGGACGGGAGGATCAAGATCTCTATCGGCGAGGGAGGATCCAAGAGGGTCCACACAGTCGAGAGGATGACCGACCTTCAAAGAATGAAGGTAAATTAAATCATTTCAGGATTCGATGACAAAGGTGCCCTTCACTACAATAATAGGAAATTCATATTAATATATTTCACAGTAGATATACCTTAGCATTTTTCATGAGCTGTCTTTCTGTTCTATAAATGAATCTTTCCACTGCTATTTATGATCATATATGAGGCAATTATCTCAAACTAAGGAGATCCACATCTGTTGATACTGATTAATAATTTATCTTGATATTAATTCCCAAAACTACGTTCAATGCATCAACTACTATACTCCAGAGGGTACTTAGAGAATCATTAGCTCCATTCTTACTAATCATTATTACATCTCTTACCAAAATTATTTCCATAATTAATAATTCTTGAAATGCTGAATTTCAAATGAATTGGATGATTAACATATGTTATAGATATGGATGTAATCTATAGGTATAGATAGTAATCTCTTCTATATTAGGTGTACATAATGATATCTTCTACTGTTGCCACAGCTCGGACAATAAAAGCTAATGTGTGAAGAATTATTGATAGAACAGAGGGGTGGATAGTCTGTTCATATGCTTATATAGGGGCTGTGTTTCATTTAACGTTATCTTAGACATTCATCACTAAAATATTACAGTACTCAATTTACCACTTTTATCGTTATTGCAACTCCCAATAGTTAATTATACTTCTAATACTATATAATATTTTTCATACTTCACCGTTCCATCCTATTTAAAACTCATCTAAAATAATCTAGCACTTTCTCCATCGTCTCCTCTACTTCTTATTTTTCTTTCTCATTTCTCTTCTTGATCTTATATTTATAATGATTACTAGAATATTGTTGTTTGCGATGATGATTATTATTCTTTTCTATTCTTCTTCTTCCTCTTCTTCTTCTTCTCTTCTTCTTCTTCTCTTTCTTTTTCTTTTCTTCTTCTTCTTCTCTCCTTGATTAATTCAAGATCACAATACGATGTTCTATTTCTTATTCTATAGTTCAGTTTCATAAGTTCTTCTCAATTTGTGCACATTCCTCCTTTCTCTTCTCTTCTTCCCTATTATTATCATTATTTTCCCTGTGATTTTTCCACTAGCTATCCTGCATGTTCAAATGTTTATTTCTCTTTCTATATCTATTTATCTTTCTACCTTTTCTCTTTCTATCTGATCACTTTATACTGATATCCATATATTATATTATAATATCCATATATTTATCCATATAATATTCGATTCTTTCCCACATTAAATCATACTATTCCTCTTCAATTTCATGCAAATATTATTCATTATCAATTGTATTATGTATCTTTTCTCTATTGATAACTTCCTTCAATGATTTTTCGTTTTTCTGCTAGCTTTTTCTTCTCTTTTTCAGTTTTTACTGGATCCCATTTCGCTCTATCTCCACCTTGAACACGATCTTCCACTACTGGATTCCATCTCTCTCTGTCTCCACTTGGACTCGATCTTCCACTACTGGATTCCTTCTCGCTCTACCTCCACTTGGACCCAATTCTTCCACTACTGGATACCTACTCGCTCTATACCACTTGGACTAGATCTCCCACTACCAGTTCTTCCTCAATTTTCATCTTATTCACCATTAGGATTATCCATCACCGGAACTCCACACATCTACTTCTTATTGTGTTAAGTGAATTTTTTGAACTAGTGTTTTTAATAGTGAAGGGAGCTGAACTGTCAAGGCATACTGAATGCACTCGAATCAAGAGACTTTTTCATTTCGGTTAATTTTTTTCAGTTTCATCCCCATTTTCCCCGTCATGTGTCGATCTGAGGTCTGTTAGCGATTGGTCTTCTGCTTCCATGATGCCTCTCACTGACACGTCAGCTCGCTCGCCCTCAAGTAGGTATGATTATTTCAATAATGGTAATAATGAGGCAGGTATGTTTCTAGCAAATAAGCTCCACTCTTTCAAAAAACTTTTCAAGGCTGCTCACCTTAACGTACAATCCCTCAGCTGCCACATTGATGAACTCAGAGCAATCTTCCGTTTTCAGGACTTCAATATAATCGGAATTTCCGAATCATTTTTGAAGCCTAGTATTTCATCAAATTTTGTTGCATTGCCTGGATATAATCTTTTCCGGAATGATAGATTAAATAAAGCTTGTGGGGGTGTAGCAATTTATGTGAAAGATGGTATCAAAACAAAAGTTTTAATCACATCCAAACAAGAGTATTGTTCCAGACCAGAGTCTATGCTACTTCAATTATCCTTATCTAGTACTGATAAATTACTCGTTGGTATCTGTTATCGCCCACCAAAAATAGGTCATTTCACAGATTTTGAAAATGCTTTGCTTTCTCTTATGCCTTGTTATAACCGTATACTAGTTATGGGGGATATGAACACCGACTTGAACATGACAAATCGTAACTTTGACTACTTTCAACTGACTACAATTTTTCAATGCCTAAACATGACTATTTCACCTCTCGATCCAACTCATCATACTAATGAATCAGACATATTCATTGACCTCCTCATTGTTAGTGATCCCAATGAGGTTGTTCAAGCAGGCCAAATCTCAGTCCCAGCTATTTCTAGACATGATTTGATCTACTGTGTACTTTCCCATAAGATACCCAAGCCAGAACAGAAAATTATCACTTATAGAGACTTCAAACACTTTGATGAAGCCGCCTTCCTGACTGATGTGGCTCAGACTCCATGGCATCAAATTGGAGCATTACCCCCAGTTGATGACATGGTTCAGACTTTCGAGAATTGGACTTGACTTTGTATGACAAACATGCACCGTATGTGACAAGGAGGATTAATAGAAAACGACGAGTACCGTGGATGACTGAAGACATACTAGAGACGATGGGACGTAGAGACAAAGCACATGGAAAATTTGAAAAGACATTTGACTTGAACAGTTTGATCGAGTATAGGAGCCTTAGAAATAGAGTTAAACAGGAATTACGGAACTCAAAGATTAGGTACTTGAATTCGTTCATGACAAACAATAGACAAGACTCTGAATCACTTTGGCAGGGGATAAAAAAATTCGGGCTTGGCAAACAGAAATCGAATCCCCTAATTGACTTACCATTGAACAATATAAATGACCATTTCGTTTCACACTCTAACCAACGCGACGAAGTTGTAATTTCTAATCATATTGATGATCTTGAAGAGCAGGTTACAAACTTAGATTTACCAATTACTGATCAATTTCATTTCCATCCAATCTCAGAAGAAGACACTTCCAAAGCAATCCAACGTATTCATAGTAATGCTATGAGTGTAGACAAAATTCCTATTAAATTTATCAAGAAGATGTTATTTGCTGTTTTACCAACCATTACATACATTTTCAACAAGTCACTTGAAGAAGGCAATTTCCCTGGAAACTGGAAGTTTGCTCTGGTTCGCCCTCTAAATAAAGTTCTATCACCCAATAAAGTTGAGGATTTTAGACCAATCAGTATTCTACCTGCATTGTCCAAAGTGCTAGAAAGACTCATTGATGCTCAAGTTGTAAAATTTCTAGACAAGAATAGTAAGCTTCATAACTTTCAACCAGGCTTTAGGAAATTCCATTCAACTGAGACAGCCCTGCTTCGTGTCACTGATGATATAAGGTTAGCTATGGACCAAAGAAAATGCACCATCCTCACCCTATTTGATTTTTCTAGAGTATTCGATACTGTTGATCATACAGTCCTTCTTAATAAGTTGGCTATTCTTGGTTTCAGTCACAACTCGTTAGTTTGGTTCAAATCCTATCTATTAGGTAGGAAACAATGAGTATCTGTCGGTGACAAAAAGTCAACTTGGAAAAACGTTATGCATGGAGTACCACAAAGTTCAATTTTAGGCCCTCTCCTCTTCACTTTGTATGCTAATGACTTTTCTTCCATTATCAAATTCTCCAGTTTCCATACTTATGCAGACGACCTTCAAATCTATTTAAGCTGTCCCATAACAAAAATAAATGAAACAGTTGGAATAATGAATCAGGATATCAATTCGATAGTGGAATGGACAAAGAAAAATGCCCTTAAGCTTAATCCCATCAGAACACAACCCATTATTATTGGATATTCTCGTCTTATAAACAATATTGACCTTGAATCGATTCAAAAAATTAGTGTAGACGGTAATGACATTCCTTACTGTAGCTCAGTTAAAAATTCAAGCATTATTATGAATAATACTCTTGACTGGTCAGAGCAAGTGAACAAAACTTGTAAAAAGGTATTCTCAGCCATGCATGCATTGAAGAAAATGCACGATATCCTCCCTAGAAACATTAAATTATTATTGGTTCAATCTCTCATCTTCCCACATTTAATGTATTGTAATTCTTTTCTTAACGATATGCAAGTCACTCTGAATGATAAACTACAGCGTTACCAAAATTATTGTCTACGTTTCGTCTACTCTCTCCAACGCCATGATCATATAACCCCAGCCCACATTGCTGGTTCAACATTAGAGCTTCCCGATCAAAGGCTTTTTCGAATAGTCAAGCTTGTTAGAGATATCTTGAAATACGGTAATCTGAACTATTTTAAAGATGATTTCGAATTTGTCTCTGAAGGTAGGAGGATAGATGCTTCACATACTAGAACTGGAGAAAGTACTTTAAGGATACCCAATCATCGAACTACTATTTTCACAAAATCCTTCTTAGTCAGTGCCTGTCGTGTATGGAATGCACTTCCTGTTTCTATCAGGTCTATCGAGAGCCGAGCGAGCTTCATCCTGAATTTGAAAAAACATCTTTTGGAACAAATGACTGGAACTGTCCGGCCCTAGAACGATCACATGACAACCATCCCTCACCCATTCCACCAATATAAACCTTCAAACCTGTTATAGAACGAATTGTATATACATATATATATGTAATTGAAATAACATGAGTTTATATATATATATATATATATATAATATATATATATATATATATATATATATATATATATAATACATATATATATATAATATAACTCATGTTATTTCAATTATCCACTGCATACTGCTGTATATCACTGAAAGTTGATAACCCTGATCTACTTTCAGCCTACTTCATTTTATTAATCAATTATTTGATCTCATCCACCTATATAATTATTTTACTTTAGTGAAATTTAACTTAGTTTAAATAATGAAATTAACGTTTTGGTAGAGAGTTAGTGGGGAGGATATTTTTAATATTCTTTCCGAAGAATGGACATTGATATGTCCAAAGCTCTGCCAATTTATGTAGATGCATAACTGATAAATATGCGCCTGATATCTATCAAAATAACTTTTCTGGTAGCAAAATTAAAAGAGGACCAGGTAGGCTGAGTCCTGAATACAACTCGTCCTACCAAAACAATAGGTAATGCGAATAATTGCAAAATCAAGTAGTGAATAATTGTTATTTTTATTGTTGAATTAATTGTGATGTAGGTTTCAAAATACATAAGTTGAATGTGATGCCAATTGTAAAGACTTTCAAATTGTGAAGAAACAAATTCAAAAAATAAAATGATTTTGTATTCAAAATTTTTGAATATTATTCAATGTCCTGAAATGACAAACTCTTTGATTGCCTTTGTAGGCACAGCTCATAAGTAAGATAAATCTATATAAGTAAATGAACAATAGCAGTATGAATGATAATGAATGAATGAAAATAGACAGATGAATGAATAAGAATGGATGATATTACAAATTTATGATGAATATACAATTACTCAACCTGAGTATCTTGAGGATGTCGAAAGCTGTCGAAGATTTTAGGCATTTGTAAGAAATGCTCCGGCAATGGAAATCATCATCACCATACCGGCCAGTGAGTGGGAGGGTATATGTAACCCCAAAGTGGAATGCTAAATTGCACAGTCGACCAAGTGAGTGGGAGGGTATATGGAACCCCAAAGTGGATGCAATTTCGACTGTCAATAGAGACTGCAGACCTTTATCGGTAGATTCGATCGTAGGTAGAATTGTAGAACAGATTCGGTAGCAGATTGATTCGAAAGATGTAGAGAGAGATTGATTGAGTTTCCCAAAATCCAAACAGAAGTTTGAGATTCAAACACAATCCGTGAAGACATACAAGCTGTTTGATTGAATTCGGCCAATATTTATCGCAAATATGCCAATGAAACATGAAAGTATTGAATATTCAGCTGGAATAAATTCAAATTCGAAAATTGAAAACAAGAGCTGGCCAATTCCCACATTCCGGAATCAAGTTGGAACAAAGAAGCAGCACACCAGCGCCACACAAGCCGAGTAGAGCAAAACCTACCTACAACGATTTTCGCAAGTGAGAAATGCAAGAATAAAGATACAAAACACAAATATTATTCAAAAGCAAGTGAAAAGGGACAAATTTGAAATTAATCAAATAATACTAGACAACAAATTGAAATTATTACAAAGATACAAATATTGAAAACAATGCAGACCAAATCTGCCAAACGTTGGCTATACTGGCAACGCGCTAAGTTAAAAGATCAAGGATGATGCAAATTGAGTTTTAACAATAACAATATAATTATTCTCCATAGTTATTATACTACAAATTGCTTTTTCATATCATATACAGTTCAATAATTATTTTCTTAGTCTATATTATGTAAATTCATCTATAATTTTGCTGTATTGTAAGCTATTGTATATAAGTGTATAAGCCAGTATATATTGTAATCTACATAAATAAAGTGTACAATCAATCAATCACTCACTCTCTCACTCTCTCTCTCCACTCCAACTCCATCACTCCTTCCACTATCTTCCGGTAGTCGCGCCCTACTCAATCACACAATTTTCAAACATCCAATTTTCCAAGTATTATGTACTCTGTTTACTGTCAAAACATTTTAATTAATTGTATATTTACTTTTTCCATCTTTTTGGATTATTTTACACCTATAAACATTTGGATGATGACCATTTCATAGCCCACACAGAACGGATATGTATCTGATGGGTATCAGATACATACATATCCTTGAAACCTACTATACATATCAGAAACATACGGATGCATAAATGATATATATCAGTTATGTATCAGATAGGTAGAAATGTCCGCTTTTGTGATATGTACCAAACAAGTATCAATAATATGTAACTGATACATTTCATTGATACATGTCGGTTATGTAACAGTGATACATAACTGATATGTTCCATTGATAAGTATCGGTTACATATCAGTGATACATTACTGATATGAATCACTGATACCCGCTTGGTACTGTGATGAATTTTTTAAAATAGACCTCATGAGAAGAGAGGAAAATTGTGATTACCTTTTAAAATGAAAGAATTTGCTAAAGGAATGGTTAGCGACCGAGCGATAAAGCTTACTTATCAGTAACTGTACATTAGATAAGAGTACCGTTCTGTACTGAATATTTTCTAGAGAATTATTTAATAAAATTATTATTATTCTGCAAATAAAGTACGAACCATTTATGAATTGCACATTGAATTTTGAGGTTACACTTGTTTACTACCGATCAGATGTTTTAAAGCAGCTCAAACACAGCTGACTGATTCAACATATTGTAAAAGTCATGCCAGATTCATGCAAGCTATAATATTATTCCTAAAAAAGTAAAAACTATCAATAAAGGACCAAGAATTTCGAATAGAGAATAAAATGTATGTATTATTGTTGAAATTATTTATTACTTAAAAAATTATATTATAAATGTGAAGTATTATTGTAACTAACTAGGTCATAGCATGAACATTATATTATTGATAAAGACGGCAGAAATTAATTATAACAGTCTCAGACATAATAAAAATTGTATAAGAATATTAATTTATTAATTATTATTTCAACTGAACCACATGGTGATTGAATGTCTTTGGCAAGGCTAAGCCAATCATAGTGCATAGAAATAGCACCAAAAAGGTGATCGTTTGAAAACAACATATGTTAATCTGCTATCAGACAACAAACCTGCCCTATCATATATTCTAGCACATGTACATTGTATAAGAGGAACTATGTCTAGGAGATTAAGCAGTTGTAAGAATTATACAAATTGAGTTATTATTGTAATTAAAGGAATTATATTCTACTGCTTGCCACTGATGTCACGTCTACGTCACAATCGTTCTACCAATGGCAAATTTTCATGCAAATTTACTACACCGAGATTCTCAGAAAGAAAGTTCTAGCCAAGAAGCTGAGAAAAAGAATTCACTTCCCTTTTGAAATCCTCACCGTTCAGACCTCGTTAAAGTTACCAAGACCTATTTGTAAGATTTTCGTTCGATTTTATATGTTCTATTTGTGAGCCAATATTTTAGGCTAATCTATTCGTTATTTGTAAATTTATTTTCATCAATCGAAAAATTAAAAGTTTAAAGTTAAATTATCCCTTAATTAATTTGGTGAAGGAAATATTAAATTAAAATTCCACACGTGCTGAGACCAAAGCCTGGACCGCCGCCGATCAAACGATTTTGATCTAAAGAAAAAACCACGACCGCCAAGGAATTTCACGTGAGTTATAACTTTAAAGGGCCCCAATCTACGCTTCGAGAAATATTTCAGTGCAGAAAAATATAAAATTTTCTTTGTTAAATTATTGGCCACGCCGACAAGCGCTTATTAGTCTTTAAGAGCCTAGAATCTATTCAATATAGAATTTATAAGAGCTTGTAGTTGATTAACTATCCTCCGCTGCCAGAACCACGACCCCGAGCATTTTAAAATATTTTATAATTCATTTTTCACTATTTTTTCAAAACTGTTAAATTTTATCAATTGTAAAATTCTGTCGAATCATGCATGGTGTCATGCAAGTACAAGAAAATTGCTAATCATTTTTTGTTAATGTTAAACCACTTTCAATCTGTAAATCAAATTCTGAATCTGCACTGTGAGATCATATATTTTATTATAATATATTTCAATTTTATTAATTCGCTTTCTGAGTTCGATTATATCTCAAGCCTGTCAATTATTGTGTCTGATACGTTCTATATCATCAAGAACCGATCGAATACGATCATTGAAATAATTGAATTAAGCTGGATATTGGAACAGGTCTAAGTGAATGTAGTGAGTGGGGTCAGATCGAGATATTTGTTCTTTGTCCTTACCTGCTCATATATCAGCTTTTATCTGTTACCAACCTCGACTTACAAATACATCAACAGTACAGCAGATGCAGCCAGAGATCATATAATTTCCCACAATAGAGCTTAAGACCCGACAAGACTCTGTTCTCGAAATATATTCTGAACGATATTTGGTCCAAGTACCGTATTTTAATCCTTCAGAACTTATTAGAGATGCAGTCCCGTAAATTATCTACATCGGGATTTTTGCTCGACCTGTATGATTTTGTATGCTCATTCTTCACAGGTAATAATTTTAAGGTATCCGTATTCAGTGTTTAGCGTCCGCTACACTACTTATAAAAATTTCATCACCATACAATCTGTCATAAGAAGAATCAAGGGTGAGCGAGCGTTTAGGCCTCCTGCGATTCCGACAATTGTATTGAATCTTGTAGTGAGTCAATCAGTCTGGTGTACACTTAGCGTCCACGCACGCAGTTACAAAATTTATAACCTCAACACCATTGACTCAGTGCAGGATTCACCCTACGTGTATCGACTTATCCTTGGAGGTGAATTCAGGGAAAGCTTTACATGATTATACATGTGTGAGGCGTGTAAAATAAAGCTTCACACAATTTGGCGCCCAACAGTGATAGGCATTGATGGGGTGGATAATCGACTACGAGGATTATATAGTTGCTCAGTATACTATAGCGCTGACAACGGGAAATTTTTGAAAATTTCATGGTTGTGAATTTCTTTGAATTTGATATCAACTGTTCACTGAGATATAAAATAACAAGACGTGCCATACTCAATTTTTTAACGGAAAAGAAATTTATCGATTGATGAATTTTTTAGAGAAAAAATCGAACTCAGAGTTTCATTATTGTGTTATTCGAAAATTGGTCATATCATAAGTCATAGGTATAAGAAATACCATAAGAAAAGTCATATTATTTAAGAGTATTAGGTATACACCAAAACAATTATTTATAAAAAATTTATGGAAAAGAGGATTGAAGTTATTTACATTTTTTAAATTTTCAAAGCATAAAGAGGGAAGTAAAATTAAATCACGGATATATTGTGGAATAATCCAAGCAGAACATTGCTACTTTTATATAAAATTTTGTGTAGAATACTAGCCCTATATATAATTGCGGCAAGAACTTATAAGAGTAAAATATTTATAATAGTAATAATAATAAATTATAAGAGACGTACCTTCGTTATCCATTTTGTATCCTTTATGTTATTAACATTTTTATGTTAACGATATTGCTAATTTGATTCACGTCATCACCGAACACATCGTTGAATCGCTTTTTCTGTATTTCATCCATTGCAAAGCTATAACGATTTCACTTGGATCTTTTATTCAATTATTTTGTATATCACATCATAACACTTTCACGTTTTTATCCACTACACCTTTTCGTCGCGTTATTTTTCCGCAAACAATGGCAGGAAACGACCAGGTCAATCAAGTCTGTCGGACACCGAAGACATCTCACCCGATCGTTCACCGCCATCCGCATCTGCCACCGCATCCGCCGATTTCCATCCACATATACTGGATGA
Organism: Nilaparvata lugens; assembly: GCF_014356525.2. Classification (NCBI taxonomy): domain Eukaryota; kingdom Metazoa; phylum Arthropoda; class Insecta; order Hemiptera; family Delphacidae; genus Nilaparvata; species Nilaparvata lugens. The sequence continues at coordinate 50,139,915 of NC_052507.1, forward strand.
CTTGTCGTCGATGCAAGTGGAGGAGAGCTGCATTCTATTGGAAGATCCATTGATAGCCCAAGAACCAGAGGACGAAGTATCAGAAGAACATCCGGTCGACAATGCCGCCCCAGAGACAGGAACTCCCATTTCTCGTACTGTCGCTCGGATGAAGAACCAGCGGATAACCATTAGACATACACCCGCTCCCGCAATGGATATGGACACCCTCCTGAAAGCAATAACCAAGATGAGCGACCAAACAAAGGAAGCAATAAACAACTTAAATGTAAAAAGCGACCTAACAAAGGAAGCAATAAACAACTTAAATGAAAAAAGTGATCAAATAAAGGAAGACAACAAACAAACGAAGGAAGCAATAAACAATCTGAATAAGGAAATCCAAGAAGTAAAGGAGGCAAGTGAACAAGGTTTTGAGAAACTGGATCAACAGTTGAAGGAAGCAGCGGAGAGAAGCAGGATGTTAGGACGGCAAATCGAGGAGAAACGTCAGACAATTAAAATCAATATTGGACCAATGATCGAGCCCATGCATGCAAAGGCAGACACACTCGGGGAGGAAGTCAAACAGGCAAGCGAATGTGACACGTGTATGGAGGACCAACCTACCGAGAATGTCAAGACTGAAGTCGCACCGCACCCCGCAGAACGCCGAGAGGAGCCGGACGACATCACCCGCCAAGCTGAGGACGTCATCCATGGCATAGAGGGACAGCCCGTACCACCGCGCGCCGGACACCAGGAATCCAAGGACGTTGCCCACCAATTTGGAGAGCAGCCCGGACCGCCGACCGCCCATATCTCCCATCCACCGAGGACAGCACCTGCAATACATCAAATCAGTATCCATCAAAAGCAATCAGAAAATAACATTAGAACAATTAAAATCCGCATAAAGTCAAGACCACACACAAGCAGCAAAACAATTCAAGAAAGAAGAAGAATATCTAGAAGAACCTACAACCACCGCCGTCATGTTAGGCTAAAATTGAATATCAAATTTCTCCCCGCCATGCAGAAAAGGAAAATAATCTCAGGAGGAATCTATTCACACCGTCGTCATGTCCGGTTAAAATCAAGCCGACTGTACACCAGCATGCAGGGAAGAAAATTATCGTTTGGAAAAACCCACAGACACCACCGGCATGTCAGGTTTAAAAATATCAAACTGCATGTTACAGGCCGACAAAGAGGAATACGTTTGTAAGAATCGATTTACACCACAGGCACATTCGTTTTAAGCCAAGTCTGATAAAACGGATAGTTGTAAATTGGAATGGAAACTTCGAAACAAATACCGAAAACAAATTTAGATGGGGGCTTGAGGAAATAATAATCTTTCAATCAACTGGAAGCTATGTTGTGAATTACATAAATCATCAAACTTCTTCATAATCACAGTCTACCCATCGAATCATAAATCTTTGCAGACTAGTATCTTTCTACTGCAGCCAAATCACCAACATAACCTAAACTTCGTCGCATCTCAACTAATAAGGAAAAATTATCAATCTACATCAAATGAAGAAATCGAAATCAACTTTAATAACAGAAGAAAATAAAACTGAAAACAACTTTAAAAATTACCAACCTGATCAAGACATCTGCATCATGTTACAGTCATCACAGAAACAATCGCCTAGTACCATCCACATAACTGAAAAACGGAAACAAAAATTGCATTATCAACAGAAAATAATTGTAAATTAGAAATCAGATGAAATTAGTAGTGAATAGGAGGAAAGAAAATAAACAAAGTTTATTTGAAAAAATATGTAAATCTAACCTCGAAATACGGAATCGATCAAAAAATCTATTCAGAACCAAAGCCTGTTTGATAATTTCCTTTGTCATCCCAGCCAATGTGTGCGAAATCACAGAATAAATCATTATGAATCAAAGCAATATCGTTGTTAACTGTTATAATCTATTATTTAATGTGAAATTATAAATAAAAAATGCAACCAAAAATATATATCTATGTTAAATTGCACGAAATGCGCATGTTCTATGTATATGAATGTATCTCTAGAAAGCTCAAAAGAAAATGAAATTCTTACCTTCAAATACAAAATTTATTATTGTTGCGTTAAAAGATCATGAATTGTAATTCAAATCAATGAAAATAAGCTTGAAAACATAGTATTAGTAACCAGCATTGATAAAAATCAAAAATCACTTCAAGTGTAACCCTGTTTGTATACAACGTACTAAGCGTAAAAAAGGAATTGCTCGAATCAAGCGGTAGACAATTGTCAAATCACCGAAGTTAATCACATTCTCACCCAATTTATGTAAAAGCCAGGACAAAGAGTCGAAAATTGTAATAATCATGAAAAATAATGAAAATCTATATTTGTTGCGAATATTGCTTGAATCCTAAGAGGATAATATGTGAAATTTTGTTATATTTGTTATAGTTGTGGGTCTGCTTATAAGCCACCCATAAATGGAAGTTGTGGAGTTGTTTTAATGAAGGATCCAAAGAGACCTCATTGATTATTGTATTTCGATTGTATCCAATGGAAGGAACAATCAATTATTTATTTTCTCGTAGCCAAAAGTGCACGATATATTGTTTTTAGTGTTAAGTGTGGAGTTTTTGTAGAAGTAAGGAGATGAAATGGTGTATTCATCACAATATCGGATTTTTCAAATAGTCATTGTTTCGACTCGTCTCCCAATTATCTATTTAAAATATCCAGGGGGCTTTTGTGTGATGAATTTTTCAAAATAGACCTCATGAGAAGAGAGGAAAATTGTGATTACCTTTTGAAATGAAAGAATTTGCTAAAGGAATGGTTAGCGACCGAGCGATAAAGCTTAGTTATCAGTAACTGTACATTAGATAAGAGTACCGTTCTGTACTGAATATTTTCTAGAGAATTATTTAATAAAATTATAATTATTCTGCAAATAAAGTACGAACCATTTATGAATTGCTCATTGAATTTTGAGGTTACACTTTGTTTACTACCGATCAGATGTTTTAAAGCAGCTCAAACACAGCTGACTGATTCAACATATTGATAAAGATGGCAGAAATTAATTATAACAGTCTCAGACATAATAAAAATTGTAAAAGAATATTAATTTATCAATTATTATTTCAACTGAACCACATGGTGATTGAATCTCTTTGGCAAGGCTAAGCCAATCATAGTGCATAGAAATAGCACCAAAAAGGTGATCGTTTGAAAACAACATATGTTAATCTGCTATCAGACAACAAACCTGCCCTATCATATATGCTAGCACATGTACATTGTATAAGAGGAACTATGTCTAGGAGATTAAGCAGTTGTGAGAATTATACAAATTGAGTTATTATTGTAATTGAAGGAATTATATTCTACTGCTTGCCACTGACGTCACGTCTACGTCACAATCGTTCTACCAATTGCAAATTTTCATGCAAATTTACTACACCGAGATTCTCAGAAAGAAAGTTCTAGCCAAGAAGCTGAGAAAAAGACTTCACTTCCCTTTTGAAATCCTCACCGTTCAGACCTCGTTAAAGTTACCAAGACCTATTTGTAAGATTTTCGTTCGATTTTATTTGTTCTATTTGTGAGCCAATATTTTAGGCTAATCTATTTGTTATTTGTAAATTTATTTTCATCAATCGAAGAATTGAAAGTTAAAAGTTAAATTATCCCTTAATTAATTTGGTGAAGGAAATATTAAATTAAAATTCCACACGTGCTGAGACCGAAGCCTGGACCGCCGCCGATCAAACGATTTTGATCTAAAGAAGAAAACCACGACCGCCAAGGAATTTCACGTGAGTTATAACTTTAAAGGGGCCCCAATCTACGCTTCGAGAAAATATTTCAGTGCAGAAAAATATAAAATTTTCTTTGTTAAATTATTGGCCACGCCGACAAGCGCTTATTAGTCTTTAAGAGCCTAGAATCTATTCAATATAGAATTTATAAGAGCTTGTAGTTGATTAACTATCCTCCGCTGCCAGAACCACGACCCCGAGCATTTTAAAATATTTTATAATTCATTTTTCACTATTTTTTCAAAACTGTTAAATTTTATCAATTGTAAAATTCTGTCAAATATGTTACATGTCATATATGTGCATGGTGTCATGCAAGTACAAGAAAATTGCTAATCATTTTTTGTTAATGTTAAACCACTTTCAATCTGTAAATCAAATTCTGAATCTGCACTGTGAGATCATATATTTTATTTATAATGTTCATGCTATGACCTAGTTAGTTACAATAATACTTGACATTTATAATATAATTTTTCAAGTAATAAATAATTTCAACAATAATACATACATTTTATTTTTTATTCGAAATTCTTGGTCCTTTATTGATAGTTTTTACTTTTTTAGAAATAATATTATAGCTTGCATGAATCTGGCATGACTTTTACAATATTTGCATCCTTTGCAGATGATACTGCAGCTGTTTTTCACGATAATTCATGGAATGAAGCTCATACCAAAGCTGAAAATGATATGATTTTAATCAAGAAGTGGTTAGATAGGAATACCTCAAGTTTAAATATTGAAAAAAACTCATCACATAACTTTCTCTGCAAATAGAGTAGGGCAGCCTAACGAGAATCAAGATTTGAGACTCCATTCTCAGTGCAATTTAAACTTGGAAAATTGTGATTGTCCCACCATTAAAAAAGTCAATAATACTGAGTATTTGGGAATCATAATTGATGGAAACCTTAAATGGGATGTTCATATTAAATACATATGTAGAGAAATTAGATATTTATCTTTTAAATTTTACCAAGTTAACCGAATTCTCAATAAGAACCACCTGAAAATGATGTATCATGCTCTAGTCAAGTCAATTCTGCAGTATGGCATAGTTGTTTGGGGAGGCTGTTTCAACTGTCATATTGCTAAATTATTTGTAGCACAAAAACTGATAATAAAAACTATATCAAGCAAACCCAGGCTTTATCCAACGGATATGGTTTTTAGTGATTTTGAGGTCATGACTATACGTCAATTATACATAAAAACCGTAATTGAGTACTTAATAAAATATAGATCCGATTTTCCTCTCACAATAAACTCTACTCCTAATTATTATAATCTAAGGGCCACTGCTAACAAATATGTAACCTATAACACTGATATTGGATGTATAAGGAGGCAGTTAATTTACATAGGTACTAAAATTCTCCCTTCCCTTTTTTTCTCATAACTTCTCTTCTCTTCTTTGCCTGCCTATTACATGGAAAACCATAGTTGGCTAGGTTCCTCTCTTTTTTTCTCTTCTCCAACACACCCAAGCATTTGTGCTCATGGTTTTTTATATTTGTAACATTTTATTGTGTTTTATTTGTTCCGTAATTTTGTTTTGTGTGTTTTTAATAAATTGAAATTGAAATTGTAAAAAAAATCTGGTCCGCAATCTTGGATCCGCCATTTTGAATGCAAACGTATTTTTCTAAATTGGAAGGTAGTCATGTGGTACATGATTTCGATACAGAATTTCAAGAAAAAATGAATGGCGGAAACCGCACATCGTAATATCAAACCGTTTAGAAGATATTCACATTATTAATCAATACCACTAATGTATTTCATTTCTGATTTGCATGGTACTGATTGATAATGGGAATATCTTCTGAACGGTTTGTGATATAGATGTGCGGTTTTCGCCATTGATTTTTCCTTGAAATTCCTTATCGAAATCATGTATCTCATGACTACCTTCCTATTTAAAAAAATAAAGTTGCATTCAAAATGGCGAATCCAAGGTGGCGGACCAGATTTTGGAAATCAAAGATTTAGTACAGTAGTTTTTTCAATTCGTGTAATATCACTAATCTCACCCACCTTGGAATCACATTTATGAGATACCAAGCCGTTCTCAGACTTTTTTCTCTCTTTTCTGCTTAGAATAGTAGGTTGATTAATAAGGTGAATATTTCCGAAACGGTTTGAGATATAAATATGCAGTTTCCACCTTTCATTTTTTCTTCAAATTCCTTATCGAAGTCATGTATCGCACGACCACCATCCCATTTAAAAAAATGAAGTTGCATTCAATATGGCGGATCCAAGACAGCAGACCAGATTTTTAAAGTCATAATAAAGTAGTTTTTTCAATTTGAGTAGGATCCCCAATCACACCCACCGTTAAATTCTGAATGAATGAGTTTTATTTGCCAAAAACAAAATATAAAAAAGCTTTACAAAATATAAATATAAGTATATGCTACTGCACTTAAACCAAGATACATACATTTATTTAATTAGATATAATAACGAAATGATATCCTTTATATTATAAATAATAGTTATGAAATGAAGATTCAATAATTTATGTTCACATGCATATTAAGCTCAGTAGGTGAGGCAAAAACACCTGCAAAAAGAAGATTCCTTGTGCGCCAGTGTGAGTCGTAAATCAGCTTGATCAGGGATGTAATATATAAACTTGAATTTAGCGTATGAAGTGTTCGAAAATATAATTTATAATATGAAGTTAATTATTGTATAAAAGTCAACGATTGGAAATAATTCAAGTTCAGCCATGCCTCTATGACTCTTTTTGTGTGTTTATTATTTCGGAAATTCACTTTCTAGTATATTTATGAATTTACTGCTAATGTAGTAGAGTTGCCTTCTAAGAAGAGCTGAATTGGTGTTATATATTTCATATTTTCTTATTGTATTAGGTCTAAGATTGAAATTCATGTCATCGGCTAGAGGGAAATTATGCTCGCATTTAAAACTGTAATTTGTTATGCAACTAAGATATAACTGTCGTATAGTTTTAACATCAAATTCACTGAACAAAATCTTACTATCATAAGTTCTAGGTTTCTTTAAAATTGTCTTTATGATGAATTTTTGTATTAGAAAAAGGTTTTTGATGATTATGGTTTTTCATTTACTTTATTACAAAATAGATTATCTTTGTGTATGAGATATTAAGCCGTTCTCGGACTTTTCTTCCACTCTGTATATTTATCACTTTTCCTTTTCCATCCTGTAAAACCATATTTCTCATTATCAATTATAAAATTCATTTCGTCTTCTTTTTTCTCTCTCTTCATTGACTCTCCACGTTCTTCATGAGAAGACTCTAGCCAGAGGAAATATTTTCTGAGTTGAATTCAGCAGACTATGGGAACCCGTTTTCAGAGGTCAGTATCGCTATCCGTCTACAATCTATTTCCAAGTCGTTTTCTTTAGCAATGAAATTGGTCGGTTCTTGCGTATTACACTTGAATCCTCCTGCACTGTAACTTCCCACGCTAATCTATCGGGCACAGATCTTTCCTTTTATATCATTTCCGCATCTCCTTCGTCTTATTCTTTCCTCTATCCATTTTCTTCTAATTCAATTTTCAACTACTTCTAAATGTTTCTTATTGTTTTCTTCTCCTTCACCTCCAACTCTCCATTCCTGTCAACTCTGTGTTATTCTTGTCTTCTAGCTTGTACGTCTTCTAGCCTACACACTACGGCAACGGCGGCGGGAGTGTTCTCAAGCAGTAATCAAGATTGACAGTCGTCCCGCATGACTGCAATGATTCGCTGTGATCGATTTTGTGAATCGCGCAATACTCTATATTTCGCTTTCCACTTTCCTTCTTCACAATAAATTTATCTTCTTCTTATCATCCATCTTTCCCCCTTCTCCCCCCTCTTACATTTCATATCTGATTCCTTTTTGATTTAATCTTTTCGCTCCTTGTCATATTCTTGCTTCATCTAAGGCCACCAAATTAGCTTCTCCAACTCCTTTCTCTTCCACCTTCACTCTGGTTTCCGCTTCTCCCTCATTCGTAAATCAGATTGATAGATTCATTCGATTCTACCCTCCCCTTTTTCGCTACTCAGTATAGGAATTAGTATTTATTTACTTCATTACAAAAATAGCACAGATTGGGGGGGAAGGAAAACTGAGGATATCTTGTACTATCCCTCTATGATTGCATCATTATCTCCCTGTACTTCCTATTGCTCGTTAGTGATAGAATATTTTCTCATTCTCTTCTATTAATGTATTTCTATTTCAATAGCTTTCTTTTTTTTTGTCATCAGTCAATCATATCTTTCTATTCCCTCTTTGCTTCTTCCTTCATATGTGTTAAGTATTCGTTTATTCACTTAAATAGACAAAATACAACGTTAACTTGAGTAAACTTGATGCCATTAGGCCAGATCAAGTACTAACTAACTATCATTTCTAAATCCCATGGTAACATTTTAATTGAACAATACATTACATCTCTCCCTTCCTAAGTTATTAAAATCTGATCCTTATGTCTCCTCCACCGAAGCTCTGTTCCTTCTGGTATGACATTATAAATTTTGTCTCCTATCCTTGCTTCAATAGTTGCTCTTGACCAACGCGTCCTCGACTGTCTATAGTCTCTCACATAGACTTCTCCCCACTCACAGTTCGATTTCACTGCCCTTGTTTCTAATTGGTGTTTGAATTTCTTTCCTTAGTACATCCAACCTATTACGTAGCTCCCGCCCAAACATTCTTTCCGCTGGAGTTTCTCCTGTAGTACAATGGGTGGAAATTCTATAATAGATAAGATACCTACTTATGGCTGTAGAAGTTGAAATGTTGTTTCTCTCTGACTCCACAAGATGTTTCGATAGCGATTTTTTGAATGTCTTCATAGCATTTTCAGCTGCCCCATTACTAGCCGGATGGAACGGAGGAGTAGTATTGAATGTGTTCAATAATATTAAACCTGCAAAAATCCTCGAGTTGTCTGGAAGTGAAATTGGCTCCATAATCTGTCACCAATGTTTTTGGAACTCCAAAACGCGCGAAAATCTCTCTCAGTTTCCTCAGTGTTACTTCTGTAGAACTGGATGTCTTCCAGTTGTATTCCAAAGGCCATTTACTGGATGAATCGGTAACGACAAGGTTATATTCACCTTTTACCGGTCCTGCATAGTCCACGTGATTCCGCTCAAAGGGAGTATCAACAGAGGGCCATTTGCCTGTGTCTGATGGAGGCATTGGTCTTGATGACATACATACATCGCATCTCTTGCAGTAATCTTCTATATCTTCATCCAATAAAGGCCACTAAAAATATGATCTGGCTCTTGATTCCATTTTTGTCATTCCCAGATGAGCTGTATGCAGTTCATTCAATAACTTCATTCTGAACTTTTTTGGAATCACTAACCGGTAACCCCACATCAAAACGTCTAAGTCAGAGCTCAACTCTAGTCTTCTCAAAAATATGGTTTCAAGTCTTCTTCCACAGAAACCTTGCTTAGAGTTGGATCTGTACGTGTTTCACTCCTTACTAATTCCATTGATACTGGCATCTCTGCTGCCACTAAATATACATAATTGCGTTGACTTCAAGAAATTGTTCCAGTAGCCTAGTTCTTCATAAATATTCCAATCTTCCGAGTGAATATTGAATTCGGGTAGTTTTCCCAAATTCAGGGGACGAACTTCCGTCAAATCCTTGTCGATTCTTTGAAGTTCTTTATTCCTTTCCTTTTCTTGTATTTTTCTCCTCGTTGCCATTGTTAAGTACTCGTTTATTCACTTAAATAAACAAAATACGTTAACTTGAGTAAACTTTTTGCCATTAGGCCAGATCAAGTACTAACTATTATTTCTAAATCCCATGGTAACATTTCAATCAAACATATGATTTCTCAACACATTACAGTATGCTCTTCCTTTGTTTTTTATTTCATTTTTTCTCAATCTATTTATTCAGATCTTTCTTTTATCAGTTTTTACTTCCTCCTTTCTTCCTTTTCCCTTCTTTTTTTCTTTCCTTCCCTCTTTTGTCGTTCCCTTACCTCCTACTTCGAACTTCTTTTATCCTATTTTCTTCATTTAGTTCTCTAGCTGAGCATCACATCAGCATTAGTCGCCCACGCACTGATGACCATCATTCCAGTGTTCCCACCCCAACGCCTCTCTGAACTCACCGTCCTCTCTTGGACTTTTTCCTTTCTTCTCATTTTCCTCTCAATTCTTAGTTCTTTTTTCAGCTTAGCTTACTTTGTTGAACACAGCAGATCAACAGCTTATCTGCCACGCACTCTCACCTTCCTCGCCCAATCAATACTGACTCGACGACAAATAACGATGTTTCGAAAGTGAGAAAAAATAGAATTCAAGGGAAAACGAAAACGTGAAAAAACAGTTCTCTGGAAATAATGGTCCAAGGTCCCACCTATTGACCAGTACTAGTGGACATGAAAGAGCTCTACTATGCAGTGCAGCGAAAAAAGGGGTTCTTATTATCAAGGAATGAAAACTGTTCACATGCTTTTCAAATACGTTTTGAAAAATAAACATGACAATGGAGCCGTGAGTGAAGGGAATAAGTGGGAAATGAGCAGAAATATTGAAAATAGTTGAAAGGTGGAAGAGAATGGAGAAGAAAGAAAGAAAATATATCAAAATATAATATAGAGAAGTAGAAGAAGGATAATTTTGAGGAATAGGAAGGACCTATATTGGTAGTTGAATGTTATTCATGTATGGGATGATTTTTTAGTCCTGTTACCTAGTTTCTTATGTTATCTATGAAATGAAAATTCAGTTGAAATAAAAACGTATGGTTGTTGGATACAAAACGAATATAATATTTCATTACTCCTTCCTCAGTTACAAAAGATCGTTAAAGAATATGCTCAAAATGTTCCCCAATTGAGGTTATACATGATTTGACTCTTTTCAGCCTAACAGTAATGTTCAATTGGTGAAGGCATTCTGTTCATAAGACGGAATCCACATCGATAATTAACTTGCACTGCCGTGTGTATGTCGATTGAGTACCTAGTAGGGCTTTGAACTTAGTGCAACAAAACAAAATTATCCTTTATTAGTAAGAAATTACAATAAGATACTGAGCAAACTTCCATTCATTTCTCTATCATATCTCTTGCTCATTAAGAAATAAGTTATTTTGCTGCTGAGTACTTCAATTTCACTGTATAGCCAAATCCGATAAATCGTTATTAATGCATTTGTGGTGGTGACAATGTTATAATTTCATTCTCTATAACTACGAAATTATCACCTACCACTAGAAAAATCATTATACGGAAGACATTGTCTCTGTCGAATCTGGGCTACTTCTTCGTAACAAATTCCACAGTGCGAAAAATTGTGCAAGGAATCATCAGACACTTTGCTACTCTTCCGGCAAGGTGTTGTATGTATTTGGCGCGGCAGGACCTCTCACTCATCGATAACGCTTAATGATGCAGAAATTGTAACTCACGGCGGGGCTTCTTCCAACAAAATTCACTAAATCTTCCCAGCAAAACATTTTGTTGCTCACAAGTAACCATATACACAAGGAATATATATATATATATATATATATATATATATTATATATATATATATCTATATATATATATATCTATATATATATATATATATATATAGAGAGAGAGAGAGAGAGAGAGAGAGTGAATATAGATAGAGAAATATTATGGTCTAAATACATGTATCTATGAATACATGGGGTGGATTATTATTATCAAAATATATTTCTATTATACATCAAGTATATGATCAAAATACATCCATATATATCAAGTAAATGTATATATTATACCAAGCCTGAAGCCTTGTTGTTGAGTCACAATGCTAAAGTATGAGGTCTTTGAGTGGAGTATTCTGATCGGGGTAGACGAGGGTGGCGACTGAGCATCGTTGTGCTGTGGAAGCTGACAAGTTGAGAGGAATTAGTTACAACTACTACAAAAGACAATATCCAACTCTCCTTCCGAGTTTCTCCTTCATTATTGTATCTTCTTCTCTGCTCCCTACTCGAGCATTTGTCATCCTCATATTCACCCTCTTCTTTATTGCCTCCTCTCTTACTTCTCCATTTTCCATTCATTGTTCTTGGGTTTTTCCTTGCCTTCCAGATGAGAGGAAAACATACACATCTTCATATGGTCATCATGATTGGCTAACTCCAATTGGAGTTTTCATGTTCAAATATCCAATACAATTTGAAATAATGAAGTAAGTATGAACTTGAGATTGAGACTTGATATTTATTATCATTATTATTTTATTCGCATTATTTCAGTTTATCTCATATGTGTATGCTAAGCGAATTCCTGATTCTATTTTCAATTATGAGATATGCTCCTGTTTGCAGACAAAGTTTATCCTTTAGCAAGCAATGTTGTATTCATTGACTGTACACTACGCATTTTTGTTGAATTAAATATTTGATTATTGTTATTCTGTAATGTAGGCTACTTGTCATTGGATAGAGATTTATCTATTAGATTTCCTATTGAAGTCCAATTTCTACGTTATCAGTAATTGATTTTCATGGTTTCCAGTACTTTAAACGTGCAACACAATCTGGAGTTGTATCATGACTGATAACAAAGCGATGGGTTCAATTCTGCCTAATATCGGACTTCCATTTCACAAGTTATCGCTTGTTTAAAGCAATGACAAACCTCTAAAGCTGCTGCATACTACACTAAACAAAATCTCGAACAAAAAAAAGGATTTAAGAGAAAAACTGAAGAAACAATGTTTGCTCTCATAGTGACAACTGCTTAACAATATGTCCAAACACATCATACAATTTGCCAATACTGTTTCAAGAAACAAAATGTATCTGATAAATATTTGCAAAATCTCAGCGTTTTAGCTTCCAAGAATTAGTGTATTATCTAATTCTCATTTCCTCAACAATATCAATTCAACCTTCATTAATCGATCACTCCTTTTTGCAGACTATGGTACTAGGATTTTGGGAATTCTGAAATGAGCGTTCGAACATAATCTATAATCTATTGAACATAATAGCGATCTAATTCCTCCATGAGTTAAACTTATAGTGATCTAGATACAAGTAATATCCAATGACTCTTAACAAGATCGAATAATTAGAACAATAAAATAACTAACACTGACAAGATCCATGATTCTTCCCCAGCGTCTAGGAAGTGTCGATGAGTGTTGTGAAGCTTACTAAAGCACACCAAGTCCCAAAGGGAGCCAAGTTTCGAGCGTATTTTGGAAGGCACATTAAATATTCAACTGAAACAGAACTTTGCATCAACCGGCGACACCTGACGCTGAGCATCACCACTTGTAATCATTCCCATTGTGATTGATACCGTTTCACACCGCTTGCAACGTGGAGAAATCAATATGATTCAATTGTGATTGATACTGTTGTTCAAGATACTCACATTGTGTCATGTGGGACTCCCAGCGTGATGATTATCTGCAATCTTTATGCACGTGGACACACCAATCAATTAACCCAGGCGCAAAAGTTGAGAGATTCCCCAGGGGCGTGTCAGCTCTGAACAACATACGAAATGCTCAATTACGTTATTCGATAGCGAACGGCAATATAGGACAAAATTGAATCTAGCACATCAAACTCGACGAAGACTTTCAGTCACAGAGAGGTTGAATGATAAGATGACTAAACATGTCTCTCAGCCCTTTAAGCAAATGTTATTAGATATAGCACAGCTTGAACTACATTTTTTCTTATCAGTAGGCTTCAGATAACGTATAATTTTATTGTAGCAATACAATGTTATTACTGTATAATAATTATTTTAAATATCCAATGAAAGCTACATGAATAGAACTATGGACTTCTGCTACTGCAAATATTGACCGAAGAACTAAATAGCAGAAGGATATTTGAAGAATGAAACTATCCAAAAATTACAATTACAGAAAAAATACAGTTTTAGTTACTCAAATTTTTATTGCTATTTTCTATTATACACTCTAGTTACCCAGCCAGGGATATAATAGCGAATAGCCTAACTTTGTCAGATAATTCGTGTTTTTACAGATAAAATGTTGGTCTAAATTAATAATGTTTATCTATGTTTATGGGAGTTATAACAAGAACATTTCATAACAAAAGTTCAAAATGTCTGCCTTATACATTGATAGACGTAAAAATTTGTTTTACCAACCACACTTGTTAACACTCCTGTTTATGAAGTATCCCTAAACTAGTAGTTCTGCGAACAGTAGACCTCGCTCATGAATACAACTCTCAATCTAATGAGAAGGGCCAGTAAGTACAGTATATTGTGAATATTTAGCTATGTCATCTATTATTTTCTCCATTGAAAGTGCTAGAGACACTGTTTGCAGGGATACCGGACTTATCGAGGAGGTATCGTCTCCATATTCACAATATAAACATGTTCTACAACTTTTATAATAATTAATTATAAGAAATAGTTCAACTGACGGAAAAATGGAATATGCAGTAGGCAATTTAGATGATGAATCGTCTCACAGACGATGGTGGGATGGAGAATGATTGTAAATAAGATGGGTTTGCTGGTGACAATGACAGGAGGTTGCTAATGATGTTTTTCATGAAAAGTGGATTCAATGTAATGGTTTGTTATGCCTATGCAGAATGTTAATGCTCACAAATCGGTTTCCGATCTCATACCAAAAGGAAAACAAAAGACTTGACACTGTAGAGCGACACAAAAATGCACAAAAACAATACAATAATTATTGTACCTGATAAACTGAAAATTCAGTTAAAAAATAACTAAAATAATAACTGATAGTTAGGAATGAAAGAAGTTGTAGATTAGAGGAATGTTTATAATGTTAAATATTGTCTACAACCAGAATAGTTGTTGATTTATTGGTTGATCAATTTTTATGGTTATAAAAATTGTCCACAACAGAAATAGTTGACTTATCTGTAATATAGATAATAATAGTTATTTATGTATTGACATTAAATATTTTATCCAATTAATTTTGATAAATCAATTTAATAATAATAATAAGATGATTCAATTTAACCATTCTATATAGTCATAATGATATATTATTAGAATAAAACAATTAGTATCATCTCGTTCTGGTCGGAACGAGATTTGAACCTGGATCGCTGGGTCTAACAGTGTGACAAACTACGCTCTAACCGCTTTGGACACCATGCCTTGGTAACATTAGTTGCGAAAAAGTAGGAACATGAGTTGCTGTATCTTCAAAGAAACGAAAAAGTCACTTTTGAGGTTATTCTACTGTTTTTAAATATTACAAAAAAACCAGAGGTCTCACAAAAAGTCGTTACACATACGTTTCTGCGCCTTGTTTCAAAGAACTTGCATACCAAATTTCATCCAAATCGTACAATAGCTGCAACTGTAACTGCGGTACAAACAAACAAACAGACAAAAGCCGATCGAGTCGAAACTAAGACCTCAGCTTCGCTTCAGTCAACTAATATTGCTAGTTTTTGTTGTGATTCCATTTCCAGTTTATATAGAGTATAAGACCTATTTTTGGAACCTTCGAGATAAAACCACAGGGAAAAGTCTGGAGGTGTTGAATATTGGTAAGGAACTATTCATAAAGGAACACTCCTTGCCTCTTGGCAATCCCACATGGTTACATTATCGTACACAAAACAATACTGGAGACCTGTTGTATCTTGTACACATTGAATGAAAATCACAATGCATGCACTGTATAATTTAAAATTATTAAATCAGTTTAGAATTTTTATTTTTTCTATTGTAACTGACAAAACGCCAATCCAGATCCAGGAGTGCTGAAGATTAACAGCGCATGCCAATTATAATGCAATTTTCTCGAGAGATCTGCTCTTCGACCAGTTCAAGGGTTCCTAGCCAGTCACTTCCACAACCACAGTTAGCCAAATTCCAGTTAGCCAATTCCGCGTTCTCGTTCAGGGTAGGCAAAATATCGTATTCCCAAAAATGATACTGTGACGTATAGCCAAACTACACAAACTTGTTCTGACATGCAAGCTTCCTGTTTCTGCTCTACAATTATCAAAGCATTTGATATTACATTTGAATAATACAATCATTTTGCCATTTAAAAGCAAAAAGCTAACCCCCTAGCCTATTCTTCCACCTTTCAATCCCTTAAATATACGTTTTCACTTGTGCGAAATCTTCTGACGCCGACCGCGACCGGGTCGGGCTCGAACAAAATGGCCGACTGCTTCTGTGTTAAATCATAGGAGCGTTTCCGTTTATGCAATTTTTTCACTGCGGACCACATTGTACGCGTTCGATTGCGGCAGCACTCCTCGAGAAGCAGTCTATCGGCCATCCACAGTGAATTTCAACCTCAAATATATTGTAGAAGAACCAGCAGGCAACAGTAACGAAGACCGTGAGAACCAAATAGAAATTATTGTTCAAAGTTCTAATATATTATTATATGATCAGATTTGTGAGTGTAATTTCTCGGGGAGCTAAGATATCAATGAACTGTTTTTACCAAAGGGTAGACGTGGTTAAAGAAAGCTAATCTTTACTCTATGAAAATTTGTTGTATTTAAACATTTTCTCTACCAAATTTTTACATCAATTTTGACTCTACTCTGGCTGCCTAGCCTAATACAAAAATAACATTGAAAGAGATTTGGAATGGTACAAACAAACAAGAAAAAACCTATCGTTATGCAAAGAAAGTTCGATCGCTTCTTGTCATTTGAGTAGGATTAATATTCGGGACTCACCCATAATGAAGACGCTGAAGAAGTCCATTACACGATGATTTTGGTGATCCACACTCCCGAAACGAATTGATGTCTGAGCGCGCTGTGTTCGCTTCAACGGTTAAAACAAGAGTGCCCGGAAAGAATGCAATTTTTGTCTCGGGTCCGACTCTTCCTAGGCCTACACGTGGAAAACTAGACTACGGCAGGGGGGGAAGAAGAGCCGGAAACTGTTGATGGGACGAGTGGATGGAAACTATCTTTCCCAGGCTGGGATGCAAGCTAGGCAGTTCCCAACCCTGAGAAAGATCCTCACCTCGTCCATCGGTTGAAAAAATGCAAGCTTTCCGTAGCCTATGCTAGGCAGCCAGCAAATAAAATATTACTTTCAATTTTCACTAATTTCAATAACACTACTTTCAATTGCTTCCATTACATGAGGATAATTGAAATGTATTGAGAGAATTGAAATAATGTAAATTAAAAGAAATTTATATCCTATTTAATGAATTATCTTCTCAAATGAGTCACAATTGGAGATTTTAGTCTATAAAACATGGACAAACTGTGAAATTGAATATTTTAGTTCATCATGCTCTTTCATTTCATTTACTAGGAAGAGCTGTGATAAGATCCATATCCATTATCAAAAACTACATAGTATATCATGATATTATAATATATAACAACAATTTTCATGCGTTGTAGTACTTTTTTATTCAATTGAAATAATCTACAATCAATATAATGACAGATAACCTAACTTGGTCTGAATGTGTGGCTTTTGAAATAGTTACCTTGTTGTGCAAAGGAAAACGCTTCATCCGCATTCGACCGCGGATTTTCAGCCATCTTAAAATTGAGCCCGACCCGGTCGCTGTCGACGTCGGAAGCTTTCGCACGAACGAAAAAGTACCTTACGGCTCAACTCCCACTTACGCGACTCAAGTCGAGAAGCGACTCGACTCTAGTCGAGAGCATGTATTTTCAAATGGGTGACGTCGCGGAGACTAGAATCGACTGGTCTGAGTGTCACCATTTGAAAACACATGCTCTCTACTAGAGTCGAGTCTCTTCTCGACCCGAGTCGCGTTGTGAGTTGAGCCTAGTCTATATAGTTACTTCACCTTTCAGGTCGTGTTTATACTTTACAGTTTGGCTATAGGTCACCGTATGATTTTCGAGAATACAATATTTTGCCTATCCCAGATCGAAGTACCGATCATTGTAATTTGGACAGTGAATGAGTGGAAAGGTGAATACGAACATACCAATATTCAAAATCCGCTTTCATGCATAAGAAGAAAAAATGTGGGACTCGGGAGCCTTATAATTTTTTGTAACCACTAATTCCCTCACCATGATAGTAGGGTGAAGAGAGTAATTAATTAGGCAGCTCTTGATTCCTTGGATTTAACCCTCTTGACTTCAACCCTTATGTATATCTTTATTCAGACAAACACGATGAGCAATCTCAATATAGTTTTATGATAACAACAATAATTATTATTGATTTTCATTACGGAGTTTCGATTCCTGGTCTTCTCCAAATAGTTCTCACAGAAAGATAGGAAGCCTGAACAGCCAACAAAATATCTCGACTCCTTATTTCACTGCTTGACTTCCTCCACGGCTATTCTCTTCATTCTTCTTTTCGTTCTCCTCACTCCCTCGAGAGAAAATTCATTCGTTTTCAGAATATCAAGTTTCACAAGACTCAAAAAGCAGTTCCCTAACCCCTTGCTCAATGTAATAGACTGCATTCACAATATGAGTGGTTGCCATTCTGAAATCTATGTTGGATGATCAAGAAGACATTTTAATCTTGAAATCGAGATGGGAATAAAGTACGGAATTTTGAATTTTCTCTGCACAACCTCTCAATCTCATCCATTGTTCGTGGTTGGATTGGTATGTACTGTACTTCTTAATTTATTTCTCTTTTTCTTCTTCTTAGTATCATCTTCTCTCTTTATTTTTGGCTATTCTTTTATCACTTTTAGTCTTCAACTTAGTATTCATCATTTAAATGTATTAAAAGAGCTCCAATATCAAAAATTCATTGAAAGGTGAGAATAATATTACATATAGAGAGCTCTGTACCAACTTCAAAGCATTTCTTGCTACCCACAAATATTTAATAAAATGAGATTGAAGATTTTATGACTCCTATAGCTTCCCAGAAAACAAAAAATCTAAGAATCTTCCTATGACAATTAAGAGGGCAGAATCTTGGAAATTATAATTGATAAGTCAAATCCACATTTTCTTATGGGACAACAGTCGTTGTTTCAAAGGGATTAATTGACTTGCAATATCATTCAATTTTGTCAGAGAAACAAACAAGGGACATTTCAACGATTAAGAAAATCTGGGATTAGTGATTGGTCGAGCATTCATCATATCAACGAAATAAAAAATTGTATAGGTAATATTATTCAATCCTTCGTCTGAGAAATGTGAAGGATTACATATATTATGTGTTACCATGGATGAGACATAGGTACTTCCACTATTCTTACTCTATGACACCATGTACACTTGATACGTATGTATGAACTAAGATGTAAGTACATTCCAAGAATCAACAAACCAGCAAGCTACTTTAGAGCCGGGCCTCATATCACACCAATTGCATAACTTATCAACAAAATGCTTAATTCAAGCCTCTTATGTACTCATAAATCGATATAACTGATAACTTGTATTCAACAGGCTTCAGATACAGAAATCTATTCAATTACCAGTTACTAGTTTACTTCTCCAGTGATGATTGACAAGCTCTTTCGGATGTGGAATCGTCACTCTGCGATAATATTAACAAGCTCAATCGACGTTGAATTCCGATTGATCAGGTGGCTGGGTTGGATGGCACTGATCAAAAGACGAATTTCACAATTCGGTAGGTTGCCAATGGCTGCTGATGCTGATGCGTGTGTGAGTCGACTGCACGACACACCTGTTAGCGAACGTTTCTAATTATAGTAATGGGTGAACGGCTGCTAGGTAGTCTTTTAACAAAGAGAAAAGCCTCAACTATCTACCTACAGTGGTGGTTGGTTGGTTGTGGTGGTATTTAAGAAGCGACACTGCTATTTGGGAAGTTGGAAGTGAAGGAGATGGAATAAGGAGGAACAGTGAGGAAAGAAGGAATATATGAGATGGAATGGGAGCAAGAGAGAAGAATTGAAGCAGCTGGGAGAGCGAGAAAAGGAGAGAGATATGATATGAAATAAAAGCGAGAAAGAGAAGTTCATAGAGCTGAAAGAGCGAGGAGGAGATAAAGAATATCGAATAGAAGTAAGTGAGAGAAATTCAAGAAATTATTGATAAAGGATCTTGGAAGATGTGACAGAGACAAGAGAAGTGAGAGATGTTGATGAAGCGTGAATGCGAGATGAGAAAAATAGTGAATAGCAGAATTAGGAGCAAACGTGAGAATTCAAGTGAGGAGAATATGAGTGCCTTATCATACATGTATTTCAGAGACAGTGATAAGGTAAAGGGAGGTAGAAGTTGTATAGGTGAAGAACAATAAAAGTTTGAACGAAGAACATTTATTGATTGAAGAATGGGATAAGAGAATGAATGGAAAGTGATAGCTTGATGAGGAGAAGGAATAATAAGAAAGGGTGATGAAAGGCATATAAGATGAAATGGAATGGACACAAGAATTTGAGATACATGGATTGGGCGAAGCAAAGACGAATTAAATATCACAGATAAATAACAGGTTCGTATCTTTGATTATATTATGTAGAAGGAACAAAATGAAGAAGTGGTAGCAGTAGGCATGAGAGGAGATCAAGTCAAAGAAGAAGAGAAGACAGTAAATACATGGATTGAGATGAACTACACATAATTTCTGAGGAGCAGTTTATTTTACGGAGGGTGTGAGGTGGCAAGAATAGTTGATCCACAACCAAGAGAGAATATTCAAGTTACTGTGGTTGGGCATCCTACTTCACTGCTTCAGACCTATGAGGTTTAGTTAGTCTAGTGTATGTTCGGGTTTTGAGTGTGTTTGTGAGTTTGAGTTAGTGAGTATGAATGAAGGCCTGGTCGGTGTGTGAGTGTGAGTGCGTGTGTCGCGGTTAGCTCAGACAAATGTGATTATATTGAAACAGAATGAACTGTATACTGTAATCTCAAACTCCTTTACCAACATCCAGCGAATTAAACCTCTTTTCTGTTCACCAACTCAAACTATTTCACTCCACATGTTTGTTTCGTACTTAGCTGAGCTTCTTCGTGGTATGTATGCATTCTTGGGTCAATTACACTGATGGATTTTACTTTATTTTCAAGAAAGTTCCAATAGATAGAAAGTGGAGTAGGGGAAGAGATAGAAGAATAAACAGAGGAGGAAAAGAAAAAGAATAATGATAATGATAACAAAGAAGAAAAGAATCAGTATGGTCTAGTTTCAATGCAACCACAAACAATGGACAAGCTTAAGAGATTGATGAAGAGTTCGATCAAGATTTGGATAAGAGTTTAATGATATCAAATGTGAAACTTGTCATAAAAAATCCTTACTTGATTCTCATCTTAATTTCAAAATTGAAATCTCATCTTGATCATTCAAAATGAATGGTAGAGAGACTGCCTTTCATATTGTGAATGATGTCGATAACATTGTGGAAGGGCTTAGGGAACTACCGTTTCCTCCGTACTTAATTCCAATTCCAATTCCAAGATCAAAATCTCTTCTTGATCATCCAAAATATATAGCAATGTTTCCACTTGTATTGTAGATGGAGATTGAATAAATTACATTTTACAAGAAGTTGTAAAACCGCTTGGAAGACACTATTTTATTGTGGGGTTGTTCTTAAAGGAATGAGCTCTTACTTAATATTCCATGCAGCATAAGGAAACTCAATGAAGAAGAAAATGGAGAAGAGAGAGGAGGGAATGATCGGGAAGAGGTCAAATAAGAGCGAGGGACTGCGGGTGGAGGTGGAAGAGTAGGAGAAGGAGAAGGAGGAGGAGGAGGAGGAGGAGGGGGACGAGGAGGAGCAGGAGGAGGAGTGGAGGAGGAGGAAAATAAACGACCAAATAAAATCGGACATATGCATTGTTTTTTCGGATGTCCTGGTTCCATTACTCCACAGCAATCCAATACTAAGGAGAAGATCAGGAAATAAATTCAAATGTTTAATGGTTTGAAATTCAACAATAGTTTTAGCTTGTATACAGTACGACATCGAAATTGGGTTTGAATACATTACAAATATTACCAGATATTTCGTCTATGATATTATCATTATGCTCGTAATTGTTTTATTCTCCCGAGAAAATGAGATGTTGACATTCATTTTGCTTTATACCCAGTTAATCATAGACAATTATTGATATTTCCTCCATCACTTGAAACTTCATCAGAAGTATGTTAAATATTTTTTATTTTATGTTTTTCCTAACAATTGCCATACGGACAAAAGTACCATTCTAATGTCAAATAATTGCTGAAAAGTGACCAGCCTTATGACCAGAAACACTTGTTGAGATATGGGAGGATCCATAGTTTCAAGAAGTTTTGTGAAATTCATTTTTAATATTTTTCACATAATGTCAGGATTTGTCAATTTTCAATTTTAATGTTTCAATTCAATCTAATCACATGGCAAGAAACATTTTTCATGGAAACAACATTCATTTCGAGTCGAGGTGCCATTATAAATGTAGGTCATGTGGGGACAGTGTTATAAGAAAAGCACTTTGAGATGGCGTGTAAAAAAGATAAGCCTGGTAATTTGTTTTTGTAAGTGTAACGCTCACTATGAGTAATCAGCCTGATGAAAAACATTTTTTTAGTTATGTTAATTCTTTTAGCTCTCCACTTTTGAAAAAGCGTACTGAACAAACATATCGTGAACAATATTTTTGGTACTGATTTAGAATCAAATCCATTGATTACACATTACAAAATTAGATTCGCTTCAATAACGAAAAGCATGCACATGCTTAAACATAATTTCATGGTATGAGAGAAAAATGCTTATCATGCAAGACAAGATGAGGGGAAAGAGAAGTGTAGGACGTAGAAGATTGTCCTGGCTATGTAATTTGAAGGTTTGGTATGGCTGCAACTGAAAAGAGCTTTTCCGGGCTGCAATGAGTAAAGTCAGAATCGCATTGATGATATCCAACCTCCAATAGGAGAAGGATCCAGAAGAAGAAGAAGAGGAGAATAAATACAGTTCAGACATCAACTTTCATTTCTATGACTAAGAATAAATATACTAAATAAAACAACGAAATTTGGCAAGCGACAGAGTTGTTTCTTTATTGTGTAACTGAACTTTCACGAAATAAAACGTTCCTCAGTGAGCTCACATTACTGTTAATTTTGAATTTCTTAATCAAGTCGAAGTTTGATGATATATTTTTCGGCGATTTGAAGAATCAAATGATGAAAGTAGTAGATAAATTTTCTAGATCTTACCCGCCGAATCTAATGATTATTGTGTCGTTATTTCAATAACATTATGCTTTGGTCCTATTTAATTTTGTCTTCTACATATCGGTATTATCAGGACCTCCTAAATACAGGTATTTGGGAGGTCCTGGTATTATCCAAGTTACAAGTATCTAAAATTTCTTCTCAGATCAATCATTATTATTTTATGCAAATTACAAAAAAACCTGTTTGGACAAAAATACATGTATGTGTAACAGTATCAATAATTTCAAATTAATACAGAGCATTGAACATATTTATCAGAAATTAATTACTCTTGTCCACCAACTTGGCTTCAGAGGTCTGAAGCGTAGGGGGGAAATGAACGAGTGGGGCCATGTTGTTGACGACTCGGTAGTGTGACTACAAACCGTGCTCACTAATAAAGCTATTCACCATTCAGATTCAGTTTTGTTTCCGCAGCTGACCGGAGTAAACGTCGAAATGTTGCGTTATTTTTTCATTAAGTTGGTAGCCGTTTTAAAATAGTTATTACTAGTACTTCGGTGAACAGTAGACCTCGCGCTCAGTAAGTTACATTGACCAGTTTTTATGTATTCTCATAAATTGATAAATAATTTATCAATTTAAAATGTCTTGGAAAAATCCTAAATAAACATAGAGCTTTCTATCCTACCGTACCGTGACGTGTCGTCCCGGAATGTGAGTGTGAGTGCTGTTATCAGGTCTGGCTGCCGTCGATACGCCAACCCAATCAACTCATCAGAGAACATTCTATGTTGTCGTGTTGACGGAAAATTGGTGTGTTAGAATTAACAAAATAAACTACCATAATGCTGATTTACTACAAACTTAATTTCTCACTTTTCATGATTTTAAAAATAAATTTCTTTTAAATAATATTTTTACTATCCTTGCCCTATTATCATAGGTGAGGAAAGTATTGCTTTCCGAAAAAAATTAAGGTACCGTACCCCAATTTGTGAATTTCTATACGTTTCGAGGTCCCCTGAGTCCAAAAAAGTGGTTTTTGGGTATTGGTCTGTATGTGTATGTGTGTGTGAATGTGTGTGTGTGTGTTGTGTGTGTGTGGTGGTGTGTGTGTGTGTGTGTGGTGTGTGTGTGTGGTGTGTGTGGTGTGTGTGTGTGTGTGTGTGTGTGTGTGTGTGTGTGTGTGTGTGTGTGTGTGTGTGTGTGTGTTGTGTGTGTGTGTGTGGTGTGTGTGTGTGTGTGTGTGTGTGTGTGGTGTGTGTGTGTGTGTGTGTGTGTGTGTGTGGTGTGTGTGTGTGTGTGTGTGTGTGTATGTATGTATGTGTGTGTGTGTGTGTGTGTGGTGTGGTGTGTGTGTGGTGTGTGTGTTGTGTGTGTGTGTGTGTGTGTGGTGTGTGTGTGTGTGTGTGGTGTGTGTGTGTGTGTGTGTGGTGTGTGGTGTGTGTGTGTGTGTGTGTGGTGTGTGTGGTGTGTGTGTGGTGTGTGTGTGGTGTGGTGTGTGTGTGTGTGTGGTGTGTGTGTGTGTGTGTGTGTGTGTGTGTGTGTGTGTGTGGTGTGTGTGGTGTGTGTGTGTGTGTGTGGTGTGGTGTGTGTGTGTGTGTGTGTATGTGTGTGTGTGTGTGGTGTGTGTGTGTGTGTGTGGTGTGTGTGTGTGTGTATGAGTGTATGTGCGTCTGTGTACACGATATCTCATCTCCCAATTAACGGAATGACATGAAATTTGGAACTAAAGGTCCTTCCCCTATAAAGCTGCGTACACAAAACGCGCCTCCAACCCGCACCGAGCACGCTCCGCCCTCGTACCGCCCTCGTTCCTCCATCGAACCACAGTCGCTCCGCCCCCGCACCCATCATGAACGTTACGGAAGATGTTAGATCTTCTCGCGTTCCCCAGTCTGTTCGTTCCCCAGTGTTGCTCCCCGGTCGATCATCAATCGCTCTGCTGGAGTGACGTTCGGTTGTGGAACATTTGAACATTTAAACATTTAAACATTTAAACATTTAAACATTTAAACATTTAAACATTTAAACATTTAAACATTTAAACATTTAAACATTTAAACATTTAAACATTTAAACATTTAAACATTTAAACATTAAACATTTAAACATTTAAACATTTAAACATTTTAACATTTAAACATTTAAACATTTAAACATTTAAACATTTAAACATTTAAATATTTAAACATTTAAACATTTAAACATTTAAACATTTAAACATTTAAACATTTAAACATTTAAACATTTAAACATTTAAACATTTAACATTTAAACATTAAACATTTAAACATTCAAACATTTAAACATTTAAACATTTAACATTTAAACATTTAAACATTTAAACATTTAAACATTTAAACATTTAAACATTTATACATTTAAACATTTAAACATTTAAACATTAAACATTTAAACATTTAAACATTTAAACATTTAAACATTTAAACATTTAAACATTTAAACATTTAAACATTTAAACATTTAACATTTAAACATTTAAACATTTAACATTTAAACATTTAAACATTTAAACATTTAAACATTTAAACATTTAAACATTTAAACATTTAAAATTTAAACATTTAAACATTTAAACATTTAAACATTTAAACATTTAAACATTTAAACATTTAAACATTTAAACATTTAAACATTTAAACATTTAAACATTTAAACATTTAAACATTTAAACATTTAAAATTTAAACATTTAAACATTTAAACATTTAAACATAAACATTTAACATTTAAACATTTAAACATTTGAACATTTAAACATTTAAACATTTAAACATTTAAACATTAAACATTTGAACATTTAAACATTTAAACATTTAAACATTTAAACATATAAACATTTAAACATATAAACATTTAAATATTTAAAAATTTAAACTATTAAACATTTAAACATTTAAACATTCAACATTTAACATTTAAACATTTTAACATTTAAACATTTAAACATTTAACTTTAAACATTTAAACTTAAACATTTAAACATTTAAACATTAAACATTTAAACATTTGAACATTTAAACATTTAAACATTTAAACATTTAAACATTTAAACATTTAAACATTTAAACATTTCAACATTCAAACATTTAAACATTTAAACATTTAAACATTTAAACATTTAAACATTTAAACATTTAAACATTTAAACATTTAAACATTCAAACATTTAAACATTTAAACATTTAAAATTTAACATTTAAACATTTGAACATTTAAACATTTAAACATTTAAACATTAAACATTTAAACATTTAAACATTTAAACATTAAACATTTAAACATTTAAACATTAAACATTTAAACATTAAACATTTAAACATTAAACATTTAAACATTTAAACATTTAAACTTTAAACATTTAAACATTTAACATTTAAATGTAATTTAAACATTCAAACATTATAATAAATTATCTTGAATAGCAAGCAAAATCGCTTAATGAAAAGATTTTATAGGTCTCTAGCAAACAGCTGCTCTGTTATCGCCAGGTGCGATATCAGCAAGTGAGAGATTGGATAATAACGGGTATCCTGGCTACATTTTGTACAGCCAAATAGAAAGAATTTTATTTGCTATTTATTGAATTATATTAAATAATGAAATTTTGTGGTTAGGCTTTAATACTTACTGGTCGGCAACCTAATAATCGATCAAGCCGTATAATTTGAAATTTAGCCAGAAACCTTTGGCAAATTTTTGTTGTAAACAAATAGCATTCAACCAGAGAATTTGGTAACCACATGACATGAAATTGTGAATGGAAAAACAACTTAATAAACTCAAAAAAATTTATTGTGTAGAATAAGCATGTACAAAATATGTAAAATGAAAAAAAATATTGAGGAATTCTCTCTCTTCTCTTGGGTTAACAGCCGTAGGGCTGGTTGGCAGCAGCTCTCCATGCTTTTCTGTCGTCCGCTTTCCGCTTCAGCTCGTAGTATGATCCACATCTCATATCCCGTAGCAATTGTTTCATATACTCCAGCCTAGGTCTTCCTCTCATATTCCTTCCCTCAACCATTCCCTCCATTATCCTTGTCAGTAGAGTGTCATGTCTGATGATGTGGCCATCAGCTGTGCTCTTCTTTGCTTGATCCACTTCAAGAAGTTCCGGTTCTCTCCCACTCTTTCAAAAACCTGCTCATTTGTAATCATATCTCTCCAACTGATCTTCATCATTCTTCTGTAGCACCATGCCTCGAATGCAGCCAATCTTCTTTCCTCTCTCACCCCCATTGTCCACGCCTCACTTCCATATGTAGCAGTACTCCATACATACGTTTTCAACATGTTTTTTCTTACGTCGAGACTAATGTTTTTTGAGGTGAATAGATTTTTCTTCTTATTTAAGGCAATCTAGCCTGGGCAATTCTGCTGGCAATGTCCTTGCAGCTTCTTCCATCACTTGTGATTTGCTACCCAGGTAATTGAACTCCTTCACTTCATTTACTACCTCATTCCTTAGCTTTACTGCTGAGCTGTTCTCCCCTGTCCTGCAACATATTAGCACTTTGGTCTTCGGATGTTTATTTTCAATCTAAACTCTTCCTCCATTATTCTGTCCATTTCATTCAGTGTTTTCTGTAGTTCCTCTTCACTTTCTGCCATTACTGCTATATCATCCGCAAAACGAAGCATATCTACCGTTTCCCCATGAATTTTCACTCCTGTACAAACTTTTTCTCTCACTCTGTCGATTGCCTTTTGAATATACACATTGAACAAGTGTGCATCCTTGTCGTACCCCTTTTTGAATGTGTGCAGATTCCTCTTCATTTCCACTCCTAATAACTCCAATTCTTGTTTATAGATGTTGTAGATCAGTCTTCGGTCTCTGTAGTCTATCCCAATTTGGCGAAGAATGTTGAATAGGATGTTCCAACTTACATTGTCAAATGCTTTTTCAATGTCAATAAAGGCTATGCATGTGCGTTTCCCTATCTTCATCTGCTTCTCTATCACCTGTCTCAGCGCCAGAATTGCTTCTCTTGTCCCTACACCTTTCTAAAGCCAAACTGATCTTCAGACAATTGTTCATCAATTCGTTTTCTATTCTCATGAGGATAATTCTGGTAACTATTTTCGATGCATGACTCACTAAGCTCAGCGTACGGTACTCTTCACATGATCTTGCATTTGATTTCTTTGGTATAGGTACTATAATACACTTTACAAAATCGTCAGGTAACTCTCCAGTCATATATATACTATTTACAAGATTATACAGTGCTCTCTTTAACATTTTAACATTGAGGGATTATGTATATTCTATCAGGCACATGGATATATTTGTAATTTTTAGATGAGCCAATAAAAATTGCAGTGGCTGATTGGCGGTAATAACGAGTCGATTCAAAAATAACACTCCGAATTTATATAAATGATAAGAATTTGTAAGTTATCACTACTCAGTTCATGTACTGGATGTAATCTGAGTAATTATAAAATATAACACATAAGATATAGGTAATAGCCTAGCAGATTGATATGGACTATTTGATTATATAATGGTGTAGTAGTTGAATATTTAAATAATATGCAATTTGGAATAGGGAAGTATGATCTTAGAGAATAGGGGTAGATCAGAGCCCACTTGCTTGCCAGATGTCACCATGGAAAGCCACTAATTTTATAGAGCACATTTTGAACAGCCAAATAGGAAGAATTTATTTGCTATTTATTGAATTATATAAAATAATGAAATTTTGAGGTTAGGCTATAATACTTACTGGTCGGCAACCTAATAATCGATCAAGCCGTATAATTGAAATTCAGCCAGACACCTTTGGCAAATTTCTGTGAAATAGAATGAACAATAATTTGCAATTAATTGATCACATTTTCTCGAATTTAAAGCTTATTTCAATTTTAAGTGAAAATGTTACTGAACATTAATTGTAGAGATTCTCATGCTCAATCTACTCCACTTAATTTTTTGTTTCAATTTTATCTGAAGCATGATAATTGGGAATCTATCTGCATTGATGGGGCGGAGCTCCTGAAATTTTCACAGATATGGGACTTGTGGCTGTTGATAGAGCTTATCGATGACTATTTTAGGTATGAATTTGATCAAAATCGTTGGAGCTGTTTCCGAGAAAATCACGAAAGACCCTGTTTTTGACAACATTTTCACCATTTAGCCGCCATCTTGAATTGCATTCAATCGAAAATGTTTGTGTCGGATCCTTATAGTGAAAGGACCTTAAGTTCCAAATTTCAAGTCATTCCGTAATTGGGAGATGAGATATTGTGTACACAGACACACATACACACTCATACACACACACACACATACAGACCATACCCAAAAACCAGTTTTTGGACTCAGGGGACCTTGAAAAGTATAGAAATTTAGAAATTGGGGTACCTTAATTTTTTTCGGAAAGCAATACTTTCCTTACCTATGGTAATAGGGCAAGGAAAGTAAAAACAACTTTAAAATAAAATAAACTCAAAAAAATTTATTGTGTAAAATGAGCATGTACAAAATAAATAAAAATATTAAGGAAGTATGTATATTCTATCAGGCTCATGGATACATTTGTAATTTTTAGATGAGCTGCAATCAAATTGCAGTGGCTGATTGGTGGTAATAACAAGTCGATTCAAAAATAACACTCCAAATTTATATAAATGATAAGAATTTGTAAGTTATCACTACTCAGGTAATGTACCGGATGTAGTCTGAGTAATTATAAAATATAACACATAAGATATAGGTAATAGCCTAGCAGATTGATATGGACTATTTGATTATGTAATGGCGTAGTAGTTGAATATTTAAATAATATGCAAATTTGGAATAGGGAAGTATGATCTTAGAGAATAGGGATAGATCAGAGCCCACTTGCTTGCCAGATGTCACCATGAAACGCCACTAATTTTATAGAGCACAAGTCCTTTTTTTGTTAATAATTGTACTTTTGAAAGATTTAAGTTTGAATTCAATAATTAATTCTCATAAGACTTAGTGATGCTGTATTAAGGCGTAAGTCAATCAGATATTTATTTATCCCCTTGGAGAGGACGACTTCGGTCACCAGAAAACCCAAGACGATGGGAAATTTGGATCGCCATCATTATCTTGTGAACTTTGGCATGTGAGTGATAGTTAACAAGAAATATATAAATCTAGGGCGCCCTCAGTGCTTCGAGTGAAACAAGATTTTAAAAAGCTAGCTCGTCGAAAAGTTATACAAATATTGAAATTGATGTCAAACTTGCACAAGTCTTGAGACGTACAAAAATGATTTTACTAATAAGGAACTATATATCAGATTCACATATCTAAGTATGCACAGATGAAATAAATATTTTAATTTAATGCTATAATATATATATGCTCACTCGATCATTAATTTTATTATCAAGTTATAAAGATATAAATGAAGCTCATGTTCACTGGATAAATTGATTTATCTAATTTCCATCAGAGGCCGAACCTTCAGCCCTGATATATATATATATATATATATATATATATATATATATATATGTATTAATATATTTGAGATTTATGATTTATTAATTAATTATTTATATCAATTTAGAAAGAAGGTATATGAGATTTCATTCGACAAGCAACAGCAAGTCGATAACTGAGCTGCATAATCTAAAGCATATGATTGATGATTTAAGAAGCACATGGTAATTTTTTGTGCTAAAAGCAAAAAACCTAATAAGTGAGCTAATCTGTGATATTGTTTGATATATATATTTGTTCCTATTCTAATTTTTATACTCATGCTCTATATATATTTATTTATTCATTGATATTTTGTGTAATATATGTGTATCAATTTTTATGGTGTATCCTTTATTTGTTTCCCTATCTCCATGCATGACCAATCTCGTTATAATCTATTTAGTTACCAGTATTGAAATATTAGTAAGATTACCATCCAACTATATTCTCCACCGAATAAGTTGGTTAAGACAGCGATATACAGCATTGATTATCAAATCTTTGGAAATATACGTTCCAGAGATTTATATAAACTATCCAGTATCATTAAATACGATTTGAAGAATCTCAAAATTATAGCATTAAGTTGTAGCAGCGAAAATTCTCGCATCTGTACTTGCGGAATTTGACAAATCAGTCACAGAAATTGTAAACTGTTGGAGCAGCCAATGTCAGTACCGGCAAGAGCAGAGAACTGCGGGAGCTACTGGGCGAGCCAGCGAGCCAGTAAGAAATTGGTATTATTATTATCCTGAGAACCACAATAAGGGTTATATATTTTGTTATTCATGCTCTACCGACTGCAGCCAAGCAGGGTAACTCGTTATTGACAGAAATAACGTTACAACATTTAAACATTTTAACAATTTAACATTTAAACATCCAAACATTTAAACATTAAGAGAAATGCCAAACCATCAACTTGAATCCAAAGGTGCATACAGACTTTCGCTCTGCTCAACAACCGAATGTCACTCCAGCAGAGCGATTGATGATCGACTAGGGAGCAAGATTGGATCGACCGGGGAACACAAGAAGAGCTAATATCTTCCATAACGTTCATGATGGGTGCAATTGCTGAGCGGGGGCGGGGCGACTGCCGTGCGATGGAGGAACGAGGGCGGTACGAGGGCGGAGCGTACTCAGTGCGGGTTGGAGGTGCGTATATGTGTATGCAGCTTTAGACCTCACTTCGCTCGGTCAAAAGTAGCTATAGCGATTTATTGAAATCCTACATTAGGATGTAATTTTACTTATAGATCGCTGGTTAAATTACAAATTTGGTGGGATGGAAATTGCTCAATTACATTTAGCGAAGGCAAATAGACCATACCGTTTGTGTACTCACTATCTGGCTCTTCAGTGCCATATGTCACGCCTAAAACTAGATCGACTGCATTCCTCCCAGAGGCCAAGTTACGAGCGGTGGACAGTACAAGTCATAAAATACATAAGGAATTGAAATACATAACTAAGAATCAAATATTTTTTGAATAATGAAGAAAATTGAGTGGTGTCACTATTGTAGTGGAAGCCACTACAATAAATAAATTATAATGGGACAGAGAACAGAGTAATTTTAAAATTTAAAATGATCACCATGATGTTTCAAAAATAGAAAATTGGTTCTGAAGATAAAACTTCAGGTTAGGGAGAGCTAGATTTGGCACAGAATAAAAATATTAAAACTCAGATATAGTTTCAAAGATAGATGATAAACTACACACAAGGAAATTATAATAGGAAAATTGCAAATTTCAAGCCAGATAGAAAATCATATTGCCAGACAACTCATGTCAGGAAGGCTTATCAGAAGTGTGGATTTTAACACTTGCATCACATTTATGCCATTGCGGAGCAGAGCGAAAGTCTGTACGCACCTTTATACATACTTGGATCTTATTAGTGATAAGGGCAACACAAAGAAAATTGATGTTAGGTGATTTCAAGGCATGTTTAAATATTTCTTATTCTTATGTCAACAAGGTTGGGTGTTTGTGTATTTTTTCTCCCGCCAAGCAACAGTCAGTCAAGCTGTCTAATTAATTTGAAATTTATTATTTCTAAAAAATATAATATTATGATGAAAACATTGCTAATTCCTCTCCCTTCTTGCATGTGCAGTTTTACTGCCTATTTTCATGTTTTGTACAATACTATGTTATACATGGCCGAACTTGGCATTATTTGGCTATTTAGCCCATTATCAATCAATTATTTAGGCTGTGGAAATTCTTCTTCCTGAAGGAGAACTTCCTCACCAGACAGAACCGAAGACTTGCTACTGATAATCTCAAGGAGATAGGAGACCTGCAGCCAATTCCCCCTATCAAATTAAATGTAATTTATGTAGCACAATGTAAAGTTCCTAATTATTATTATTATTTGAATCTCAAACTAAAGTTCCTATTGTTTTGAACGTTCTACTGAGAGTGTATTGCCTACAATTCCATATTATGATGTCCACCAGCAGCCTCAAAGGACGGTCACCATACGTACGCAAGAGTGAATAATATATTATTAAGTTCTGATCAGACACAAGTGCCATAATTGTGGGCGAAAAGGCCTAAATCAGTAGTGCATTACCAAATACCTCAACGGTTCATCACAAACCTATTAAAAATTGTAAAGATCGTTCAAAAATCATCATATTATGAGCTCAAATACTTTTCATGCAGAAATTGCTAATAGTATTGATAAGAAAGACTTTATTGCATTATTCCAAACAAATGATCAATGGTATCATGAATTTGATTCTGTGTGTTTGCATCATCTTATCAAGTGTTAATTTTTTAATAAAATTCCAATAATTGTTTAATATCAGTCGTTCTAAATTTCAATTCCTTGCTTGGAAGTGTTATATTATAAGGTATCTTTCAGGTTCCTCAGCTTGCAAATCATGCCTTATTTATTATAATATAAATCACATACAGAAGAACCTGACCTCCCCTATCGCCCTCATAGAGGGTTTAAGTTAGCAAGGGTGGATGTGTTTCTCCTGTTGTGATCCTCTTAAATCAACAAAAGCTTACAAATTCCGGAGCAAAAAAGTGATGGATCATACCAAATGACGCACGGAACAGGGACTTTAAAGCCTTCAAGTTTGTGCTTATGGCCGACTTGATTCTATTTTAATTTTATATTCTCTCTCAGTAATCGCCGAGAAAATCACGAACTCACGGAACTGTTCATGAAGGAACTTCTCGTGGCAATAATTATTAATATTTCATTTCAGATTCATGTTTTAACATTCGTGGAAGTCACTCCAGGGGGCAAAGCAGATTGCTGTCTAATTATTGAATCAATTACTAGCTTTAGAATAGAATTTATTTTTCTTTTCTAAACAAGGAATTGAAATAGTTTATATTTAATTTCTCTGCATGGGGAATAATTTGAGTTCAATTGTAAGTTGATATTGTGGTAATTATTCATATTGAATGAAAAAGACTGAGAAATTGTCAAAAACCACATATTTATTGATACTTAGAAAGGCCGGTTTCGGTTATTACACCATTGTCAATCTCTGATAAACTCCTATCAGAGATTGACAATGGTGTAATAACCGAAACCGGTCTCTCAATTGTATCAATAAATAAATATCAATAAGTATCAATAAGTATCAATAAATCTGTGGTTTTTGACAATCTCTTAGTCTTTTTCATTCAATTTTATATTATGAGTTATCTTTCAGGGTCTCCAGCTTGCAAATCAAGCTTAATTTATTATAATATAAATCACATACAGAAGAACATGACCTCCCCTAACGCCCTTATAGATCACAGAAAATTCTGGGTCTATGTTGGCGAGGGTGGATGTGTTTCTCCTGTTGTAATCCTCTCAAGTCAACAAAAGCCTACATATTCCGGAACAAAAAATGGATGGATCATGACAGTCTTCAAGACATTATTAAAATGGAATCCACTTTTAGAGATACTAGGCAGTATTCAACAAAAGATGTTACTTCAACAAGATATCAAAAAACAAGAAGGATCCGTTTGGCCAACGTAAATAAATCAGAGCAAAATATACATACTGAACAAAATATCGAATGAATTGCAGTACCAAAATTAAATAATAAAGTTCAACTATCGAACTATCGATTGAAAACTTGACAATCAAGGTGAACGTTCTCTCTTCAGAAGAAATGAAAATAAAAGATCAAATGCTGAAGATTTATTTGATTGTGGTACAATTTCGGTATTAACATCAGTTCGGGGGTTTTGAAAATAACATGATCAAATTTGAAATATTCAAGTAATTGAAATAATAATATGAGGTATTGTCGCGTACATAAATAATATTTGTTTGGCTTCCATTGATATTAAGGGAGTTCCATTTCTCCTGATATTACCGTTCTCGAGGTTCATAATTTTTTATATTTTTGGACCGTCAATTAATTGTGTCCTTATGTACTCAGAAGATATTACAATGCCGACGGATGATTTAGAAATACTAATATGAGCAAACACACTTCAGTAAATAAATTACAGTAACACAATATATCTACTACATAAATTATATACATTGGTGTATCCTTCTTGATGATTATCCATTGTCAAAAGTAGTTTTTCAACATATCTCATCATCATCATCATCATCATCATTCGATGGTCCCACTACTAGAAGTCTAACTTCAAGCAGGGCTCGTAACCTGGCTGGAGGACATTTAAAAATTCTGGCCAATGTACAAACCAAGCCTTGGACAAGGACAGGATTCAACATAATATGTTATGTCGAATAACATACAAGATATTATCTTATCGCTGATATTCAAACAGTATATTATTAACAAACTCGACCATCAAGTCCACAAAGTACGGTTTCATAATGATCCCAACTTGGCAAACAAGTAGTGGTGCAACGCCTTGCACTTTCTGTCGTGGTAAGTTCTTCGATAACTTCAAACAATGGACTTCACTTGTTTTGCAAACTTTCCTGCTTGAACTTTTCTCCAAAGTGAGCGTCCGCTTCAGAAAATATGGCCGTCATGACCCTTACTTTCGAACAATCTCTTTTCTTCAGAGCAGCTCTTACTTTCATGCAATTACTCCTGAGATCATAAATTTGTGGGTAGAACCATGTGTACAACACCTGACTTATTAAAATGACATCCCATCCCTCTCGATGGAGCAATTGGATTATCTGTCATCAGGTTATACATGTGCCTCAAATTTTGTGAACAGATTGTTCAGAATTCCAGATGAAATTTTCAAATTTTCCTATCTAGTGATCTTCACTCTGGGAAGTTCTGGTGATGCTGTTGTATTTTTAGTATCAATTAGAATTGCTTTGCATGATATAATACAATATGATTATAATAAAATAAACATAAATATATTAATTAAGGATGATAATATAGTCAAGCTAGCTGCTTGAATTCTGAAGAGAGAACTGGCATTGTCTTAAGAACTTCTTATGACTCTCTTCTTACACTGTACTTGAATTTAGGCTATATGAGAATGATTCTGCTTCAAAATTCAGTCACTATTTATTAGGATCCTACTTTATTAGGGAGATCACTAAGTTGATAATTCATCTCAATGTTGAAGTATCATTTTCAATAATTATTATTTTATCCTACGTAAAGCAAGACTCTCCTACATACATATGTATCCATATAATAATATCAAGTGACCTGGCTGACTCATTCTTCTTTTTATCTAATTAGTCTCCCTACATAAAATTTGAGTGGTTGACAATGACAAAAGACCAACTTCATGACTAGCTCAAGCGAATACAGGGTTCAGAAATGATCGCTACTGCAACTACATAACTCTGTCTCTAATCTCATTTTATTGGAAAAAAATGTTCTTTGGACGTTTAAGAATGGTAAACACGATTAATACAAGTTATTTTCTTGATACTCAATTGAGTATAACTGACTGCCAGTGAGAAACCACACTTCCGAATGGGAGAATGCTTTATTAATGAATTTTGTTGAACACTGTGGTAAAACAATTTTCTATTAATAGCAATTGATAAATAGATGCAAATAAATCAATTCCTAGTCGACGTCGCTTTCAAAAATCTAATTATGATAAAGAAGTTGATTAGAAAGACCTAGTTCTGAATAGAGACTTCATTCACCTGCTATTTTCAATTGAATGCCTATTCCTATTCAGAAAGGATTAATGGTGGGTGAAGGGGCAGGGGACATTGATTGAACACTATTGAGAGGAATCATCCAGCTACTTCTTATCAGAATCTCCAACTTCGTCCTTAATAATTATTATTCGCGCTCAGTAGATACACGTTCTAGTGTGGATTATTAAGAAATACAAGTGGACTAGCAGGGTACCCGTGCTTCGCTACGGGAATTAAATGATCAGATTATTTTTGTAAAATATTTATAACCTGGATTCTACCAAAGCCGTTATAATCGTCTCTGAGATCCATCATACAAACAAAAATTGCTTGCTGAATATAACTTGAATAATAAATTAATATAGTCTTGTCACTGTCAATTATGACAGTAGTAGAATTTTGTATCCGAAAAGGTGCTCTCCCTGGATGAAAATGTTATTATATATAGAACCGTTTCAAGTTTCATTCAAATACATTTCTATAATACTTAGTTACCCAAAAATCGTTGTCAGTAAGTGTGATGATTAGTTGCGTTGCTATCACCTCAGTTTGAACAACACATTCAATTCTGTTGAAATATACATTCAACTGCGTATTTTAGAAAGCAATTAAAAGTTAGCGATGCCTAATCGTGTCACTCAGTTGCTCTCATGCACTCATCTTGACATCAGGGAATATTTTTATTGAATCATGCAATGTTTTCAAATTATATTGCTAAATTAATGTTATAACCACAGCTGTTAATTTCCTCTCTTCCTCTCTTTAGTTTTCAACAAACGATGGAAATTTCTGTTCCAATAAGCTGTCACTTGGATGATTAATATTTCCTCTCAAGCTATCTCAGAGATGAGACTCAGCTCAAATTTTTGTATCACGGTCCTACTATTTGCTAGGAGCATCTAATGATCTGCCCTCTATCGGTAATAGATAAAGAAATTAGGCCACAGCTTAGCATATAATTATTGAGTCTAATCATTTGAATTATTAATAAATTGATGTGTTGGAAGTGCTCTGTAAAATAGTAGACTAATTGCAGCGAATTTTGTGGAATATTGGGCAGGGCTTAAGAGTCGACCTCGACTTTATCCATTGGCAATTAATTTATTTAGCGTATGGCAGTATACACAACACATTTATGATCACAAAATTCGAAAAAAAACAATTGAAAATTCATATATAAAACGAATGAAAATATCTTAGTCACTTTTGACATGGAAATTAGAGGCATGCTTCCAGGGTATTTAAGTAGGCTATTGATGCTGGTTTAGCTACCAGGAAATCTTCATGTGCACCCGTGTATGCTGATCTGGGACACTCCTCCACTATGTGTCTCACAGTCTGGACTGCTCCACACTCACAGAAAGGGGAGTCAGCCTTCCCCCACTTATGCATCAGATAGGCACATCTACCATGATGAGTTCGTACCCTATTCAATGCCGACCATGTTTTACGAGGCAAATCGAAGCCTGGTGGCCTTTTGGCTACAAATGGGATGTCAATGTTCTGCTTTGCTGACCACGCCAAAAACGGCTGTAAATCATTTCTATAATACTTTATTCTCTGTCATTGATTGTTGCGTACCTAGAAGGAATCCTGTAAAAAGGCAAGGTGATCCCTTATGGTTCACAGGGGAAATAATTAGGGAAATTAAATTTAAGAACAGAATGGCAAGGAAGAGGAGACATTCTGATTTTCATAATCATAGATTTATATTGATTAGGCGTTCATTGAAAGCCAAAATATGTGAAGCCAATGAAAGGTACCTAATTACTGTTCAGTCCTCAGTGAGAGGTAACATAAGTAGTTTCTGGTCTTATGTGAATAACAAACGTATTGCTGCAGCACGGAAGCAGAAAAGTATGTTTCTGAATTCATCATTTTTGGCAATTAATATTTCTTGTTCACAGTTATATAATCAGCAGTGATCATGTTATTTTTGCTTTTGCTTGATGCAATTGAAAATAGAATTCCAAATCTAGTTTATTCGGAATTGGTTGACTCTGGTATCCATGGATCTCTTGCTTATTCTGGAATTTCTGGCATAGCCTATCGCTTAAGCTGGTTTACACCAGAGTTATTGACAAAATGTTGATTACTTAATCCTTATGGATTCTATTAGATTGAACGGAACTTGACTAACACATACGTTCATCAAATGTTTACATTTTGTTAATAACTTTGGTGTAAATGCAGCTTCACTCTTCGTTTCACTTAT
Source organism: Nilaparvata lugens (assembly GCF_014356525.2). Lineage (NCBI taxonomy): Eukaryota > Metazoa > Arthropoda > Insecta > Hemiptera > Delphacidae > Nilaparvata > Nilaparvata lugens. The sequence goes on from NC_052507.1 coordinate 50,178,599, forward strand.
TCAAAAGTGTAAAAGCAGCCAATCCACTGATTCTTTCTTCCATGGAAGTCCATTTATATATAAGAGTCCATTCATAATAATTGGTCTAACATTCAATGTGACTGATTTCTCATGTCCTAAACTTTACTACCAGAAATATCAAAGTAGGAATTTTTAAGTGGACATTTCAATGTTAATTCGAATAATTTTGAATAGAGTTTATTCAATCACTTCGATTATTGACTACCATTATACGATTTCTTTCTTTAATCTTAGCTTGAAACCAAAAGCTTAGGGATGAAAATTTGAATGTAAATTAACATGTAACTCAATTGAATTTCTATCCGAATTGAGAACTACTCTAGTATTTACTTGTGATTCATTGAGATAAATATAGTTTGTATTGTGTCCTGTAATGACATCAATATCGGGGACCGAACTTTGCTCTGGAGTACAAAAGCATAAAACATTTATGATGAAAGGAAAAATTATAATATCATTCATAGTTCATACAGAAATGTTCTATCTAATCACAGTAAATTGAGATTAATTCCCAGAGGAATGCAAAAATTGCCCTCACAAAGCCCCAGTTGCACAAAAGTCGGTTGAATTTCAATCCTGATTGATTTCACGTGAACCAAATCAGAGAAGACCATTTCAAAAAGATGGATCTACTGGAATTTATCAGGATTGTAAATAATCCGGTTTTTTGCGACCGGCACTAAGTACCTGATTCAATGATCACAAAAAATCAACAGCTGAGTCATAATTTTGACACAGTCTCACACACATGAACTCGCTCACTGACTTCCATCATCAACAGACGACGAAATAATTATCATCAGCTGTTTTTCCAAGGATGAATAATAATTATCTCTTCAATGTCCTCCAGTGAGTTTTCCCAGGGATGAGACTTAGTGCAATCGAGTTTTTATATTATAAACCTACTATGCTCTGAATTTTGTGAGAATTGTTAGAGCCGTTTTCAAGATCCGGTGAAATACAAACATATAAACATCTAAATATCTAAACATCCAAACATCTGAACATCTAAACATATATAAAGGAATTGCTCGTTTAATAGTATAGGATGAAAAGAAATAGGACCAGCTGATGGAGTATTATGATTTTTTCGATATAGTTTTTAGCTAATTTTGAAACATGAAAATATCAGTTCCAGTAGCACAAAAGCCTGTTCAATTTCAATCATGATTAAATTCCATGAGAACTAATCAGAGCAGAGGTTTTTTTAAAAGAAGGCTTCTCTGATTGGTTCCAGTGGTATTTATTCCAGATTAGGAATTAACATACAGGACAACTGGCTCTCTCAACGCCATGGCTGCGTAGAAACATAGAGCAACAGAGGAACCAATCAGTCGCATCTCTATCACCTCCTAATGAACATCAATCCAACTACCATATGTTTGGAAAGATCGATTTTAAATTTATTTTGCTATCATCCGGTCACTTTCTGTACCTATTCTTGATGTTCCATGGATACTGCAATGTTTTAAAATAAGATCGCTGAGTTTGGTAACTCAACTACAGCTATTATAATCTTTTCCACTTGCTCACACTTCCTTTTACACGTTTTCAAAAGAGTATGGAAAGATTTTTTGATCAGCTGCTACTTGAGGGACCAATAATCCTTTCTGAAAGAGCTTCAGCTATTTTTCGCAGAGTTGAGACCTGTTCCAAAATATTTTTTTATCGCAAACATACTCTATTCCTGATTTAATAGAAAAATGTTAGAGGAGTTTTTGAGATCCGTCAGACATACATACATATCCGCAAACACACATATTTAAAAAGAAATTTTTCGCTTAGTATAATTAACTTCAATGATTATGATATCATTCAATGAGAGCTTATTTCACATAATAATAACAACGGGTATAAGAAGCGAAAATTTCAAACATAATTGAAATCGAAACTAATAACAGCTGGCATAAAAAGCAAAAATGGCAATCATAATTTTGAAATCGAAACAGTAGCTATCATCTTATCTCCATCAGGGGCCTGTTTCATAAAAGTTACAAGTCCTGTAATACAGGAACTTCTCCTGTATTACAGGTAAAATTTAGAAGTTTGTGTTTCATGAACAATTTTCCCTGTAAAACAATTTACAAGACATTTGCTTGTATTATAAGTAAATAATACAGGACTTTATCATAGTTGTGTTTCATAAAAAGAAACTTCCTGTATTACTGGACCTGTAAGATGAATATTTTATCATTGTTTAGACCATCCTAAAACTTTTACAAGTGTAGGTAGAATCTTGAAAAGCGACATTTTGTTTAAAAGGCAACGTGTTAAAATGGATGAAGGTAGCAGTTCTAGTTCTGGTAAAGATGACTATGTTATTATTCGTAGGTCAAGAATTTTCAAGGACAGAATTTCATACAATATGATGCAGGAAACTTATCAATTATGAACGGTTTAGATTGAGCTTCCCTCAATAAAGCGTTATTGGAAATATTCAGAAAATGTACGTTCATAATGTTTTTTTTTATTGAACAAATTTAATTAATGTCGTTAATTCAATTATCAAAATTTGATAATTATTTTTTTTCGAAACATTACTACTCACATAACTGTTATAATAAGTTATGTAAGTTAAGTCATTATTATAATTTCTCAACTATTTATCATTAATAAAGCAATTTTCCAGCATGAATGCAATCTGTCAATTTGATAATGTGGATTTTCCACCAAAACATTTTAAGTAGCACTTTGTTCAAATATTATATTAGGCTCGCTGGCCAATGGAAACATTAATTCAAAATAAAGGAACTGTAATACAGGCGAATATTACAGGTGATTTTACAAGTGTAGAATTATTTTTATGAAACGTAATCTTACAGGATTGTAAATTTTAATTTATAAGTCCTGTGATACAGAGTTTTATGAAACAGGCCCCAATCTAACGTAAAAAATTATAGTAAGATTCACATCAATGTGTCAGCATTATTTGAATGGGGAGCATTGATGCTATTAATGAGGTATACTGAGAGTATCAAGTGAATATCAACGAACAGTGATGCATATTCTCCAATATTTTTATCGAAAGCTACCTTCTATTACTTTACTTGCCCTATTACCATAGGTAAGGAATGTATTGCTTTCCGAAAAAAATGAAGGTACCCCAATTTCTAAATTTCTATACGTTTCAAGGTCCCCTGAGTCCAAAAAAGTGGTTTTTGGGTATTGGTCTGTATGTGTATTTGTGTGTGTGTGTGTGTGTGTGTGGTGTGTGTGTGTGTGTGTGTGTGTGTGTGTGTGTGTATGAGGGTATGTGCGTCTGTGTACACGATATCTCATCTCCCAATTAACGGAATAACTTGAAATTTGGAACCTAATGTCCTTACACTATAAGGATCAGACACGAACAATTTCGATCAAAAGCAATTCAAGATGGCGGCTAAAATGGCGAAAATGTTGTCAAAAAATGGGTTTTTTGCGATTTTCTCGAAAACGGCTCCAACGATTTTGATCAAATTCATACCTAGAATAGTGATTGATAAGCTCTGATAAGTCCCATATCTGTAAAAATTTCAGGAGCTGCGCCCCATTCATGCAAAGTTTGATTTTAGATTCCCAATTATCAGGCTTCAGATACAATTTGAACAGAAAAATTTAAGTGGAAAAGATTCATCATGAAAATCTCTACAATTTATGTCCAGTAACATTTTCACCTAAAATTGAAAATAAGCTCGAAGTTCGAGAAAATAAGATTATTAAATTGCAAACTGTTGGCAACTGTTGATTCTATGAAATCATTCACTATGAGGAGATAGCAGACTTCATGTGTCTGCAGCGTTATAGTCCTGTCACCATCTGGGTAAGATCTTTGTTTATAAGAGTAGACTTGAGATGCGCGAGAATACTGGCGTCAGGTGATCAATTTTCATAACGGCAAGGAAAGTTGTGTGAGTGCGCCACACCAGATTTTTTTTCTTTGGTAACACAACTAATGTTTGAATCATGGGAAAAGCTCCTTACTTCTATGGAAGATATTTTTACATTAGGAAAAGCAACAACAGCTATTTGGCCGTTTTAATAAATAACCCCTTTCTTTCATCAAGTTAAACTCTGGCCGAATTTCCTCATTCTTTGCACTAAGATTCCATAACGGACACTTCTGAAGTTTTAAAAATACCCATTCATCATACTAAATAATTAAAATTTCATCGAAATTGTTTAAGCTGTTCACGCGATCTGTCAGATATTCAAACAAAATTAGTCTTGATAGAATAGGATCAATTCATAGAACTCCCGTCATAAAAGTTTGTTTTATGAAACACTAGTCGTCAGGCTCGCTTCGCTCGCCATATCCGTCTAGCCAGGGGGCTCCGCCCCCTGGACCCCCGACTGGGTCGTCCAAGAATGAGATCAGCAGGCTCGCTTCGCTCGCCAGCATTTTTCATTTGTGCATTTTTATCATATGTTTGGACGATCCAGTCGGGGGTCCAGACTCAACGTCTGGCTAAACGGATATGGCGAGCGAAGCGAGCCTGACGGCTAGTAATATAATATTCCCAGGAATAGCTCTGATTGAAGTAGCAGTGCCCAATTAATTTTTACGCGATAAATGCATTTCAATTTTCAACTTGGTGCCAACGAACAAAGTCAACTCAATTTAATGCCAACCTGACAAAATTATTGATTTAGTTACCAGTTAACAACTTTTTCGAAGAGGTACTCTCTCTAGATTATAGTTCTATATTAACATATGCTATGGACATTTTTCAATTATAATTAAGAGAATAAGAAGAATATACATGCTAAAAGACGAATTTTAAACTCTTAAAAACAACCCTTAGAGTTAAAATATTGCCAAAAAGATTTCTTAGTGCGCCTCTAAAGGGCCAACTGAACATACCTACCAAATTTGAACGTTTTTGGTCCGGTAGATTTTTAGCTCTGCGAGTGAGTGAGTCAGTCAGTGAGTGAGTGCCATTTCGCTTCTATATAATATATGAGACATAAAAATTATCTATACTCCCAGGAATAGAAATGAAGTTTTTTTTCTTATATTCATATTCTAATATTTATAAATCTGATTAAATTATTCAACACGACATGTTTCGGTTATAAATAATGCCATTATCAAGTGATATAAAATATAAAATAATATAATATTATCAGGAATAGCTCTGAATAATTGGAGGCTATGAACTATTTATTGCAATCACTGCGTGATTGAAATGATAATCATAATTATGAAAATATTTTCTTAAACTGTGTGAAAAACTGAATGCACTAATCTAAAGTTCGAATCAATTCTAACAAGATAACCCTACAAAATAACACTTTTTAACGGAGCCGAACTGCACACGTGTTCACTCACTGACCATCGAGAGAGAGAAAGGAAGAAGAAGAATATACATGCTGAAAGACAAACTTTAAACCCTTAAAAATCACCCTTAGAGATGAAATATCGCCAAAAGATTTCCTTAGTGAGCACCTAGGACGTATAAGGAAGTTTTGTTGCAATTCATCCAGTAGTTTTCCAGAAATCGTGATCAGTGAGTCAGTGAGTCAGTGATATAAGAATTTTATAAGTATAGAAGATTATAAGAATTAATTTCACGACGAAACTCCCCTTTTCACTTGTTTTCTCCTCATTCACTCTTGTTCTTCCTTCTCTTTCGCTCATAGTTCTATCCTCCTTCCTTCTTCTTCTTCTTTGTATTGTCTACAATATTTCCCCCTCTCTTTTTCTGTCGCTCTTCTACGTATTTACATTCCTTATTCTGACTATCATCATCACCATCATGTTCTCTTTTCCTATTTTTATTTTTCTTCATCATCCTGCCACTTTTATTACCCTTCCATACTTTTTCCAACTCTAAATTCTTATTCGCGAACCTCTTCCACGTTCACTTTCCTTATTTCTCTGTGCCCTTTCATGTTCTCAATGTTTCCTTGATCCCTATTTTTGCACTACCGTCTTGAATTCAACTCTCTCTCACACTTTTCTGCCTACCTCTCTACCACCTTTTTTTCTCGACTCTCCTTTCAACGGTTTCCATTTTTCCTCCTCTTTCTGACTTCTATGCTCATTAACACATTTATCGTCCCCCTCTTTCTCTTTCTTTTCCTCTATTCTATTTTCTAATTTCTTGAACACCCTTCTCTTTTTCATTATTCGACTACCACTTGCTCTTCTTCCTACTCCCCCTCGCTGCATTCTCATTTATTATTCCCCCTTCCACAATCCCTTATTCTGCGAACTTCTTCCTAACGGAGTTCAAGACTCAATTAGGATTAAGGAACAATTGCCGTTCTATTCGCCTTTTGTTCAAGATTTTCCTTCCTCGGGAAATAATACGTCGTCCAGACGGAAAATCCACTTTCCACATAGGACTCTCGCATTGTGTCGAATGTACAGCTCAAATGATTATAGTATCAAAAGAAACTGCATGCATTGTTCAGTATGATTGGATTTCGGTTAGCCTATTTCAAATAAGTTTATCAATTTCATTTTTCATAATAACTATATATTTCTGATTCAAAATTTATTGTTATCATTTGTGAAGTGATATGTCCAGTATAAATTCATGAAGTTATAATCTATTTTGGTCTACCACGAAGGCACAGGTTGAAAAGTTATTCGATTCGTGAATCATTGTCCTATTCTAATCTACCAAAGGTTTTAATTTCGTCATGGAGAATGATGATGCTTTACGCAATGTAATTTGTTATCGGATCTGGGCTAATGGTATTTGGGATTAATGTATTGAATAATAATCATTGATACCCTTCAACGTTAGTTGGATCATTTTCACTGTTATTAATGCCAATTAATCCCATCGTAACGAAATCCGAGCAGACCCACTTCCCCCACTTTACCTCTGAAACATTACATTGGCTGTTGTAGGGAAGAGAGGGGTCAAATCAAATCCAACAATGAGTCCACTCAAAATTAATTCAATCTTTATAAATAAATCAAAATTTATTCAAATAGCGTCGCAGCATTTTGAATGTATAGGCGATCGAGCAACGTGAATAACGTTATTTGATTAGTATTTGAGTTCGCCATAAGGAATATAGAAGAATCACAGTGAAATAGTGACTTCCTACATTGACGTTTGTTGAATAGTGCCATGGAGAAATTGTATCACTGAGATATTATACTCTATTGTTTTCTGTTGGAATTATCTGCTACAGTCATATTCAAAGCGGGTCATTCACTTTCCGATTTCTTATTCAACTTCCAACTTGAGGTCCAACATTCAATGTTGGATAGTTGGATTCGAAGTCGAATTGTTAATGGGGTTGTTGTTGTTTGGTCGAATGTTGTTGATGAACGGGTAAAATGAAGACCCGACTCGTTCAACTTTCTAATGTCAGCCGAAAAAATAGTTGAAGCACTAACAAGTAAGTTATAAGAGGTGCAAAAGAGCCATAGAATATAGCAAATATTGTAAAATAGCTTTATTAGTACATTCTATGGCTCTTTTTCTTCTATTATTGCTTCACTCATTGTATTCTAAATAAATTTGAATATATTGTGGAGAAGCACTGCACCATGCAATACTACCTTCTACTATGCAGCTGTAACAAGATTGATATCCAGTATCCAGATTCTAGAGCAAAGACATTGCAATAGATTTTCTAGGCTAAATCTAGAAGAATATCTAGGAAAAAGTCTGTAGAGCTCAGCATTTCAAGCAATGGAGAACTTTTCATTTGATTGAATAATATCACAAAGTCATTGCTTTCATGCAGTTTGCATTCATGACAACAGAGCAAGTAATAAACGATCGTAAACGGACAAAAAGCAGCCATTTGCATGCGTATCAAGGATCAACTACCAAAAATATTCAGCTGGAAATTTGGGTGTGGATAACGTCATAAAACTCGGCTAAAGTTGTGTCGTTTATTTTATATCATACAGGGCTCGATTTGAGGTGGAACACGGCGGAGTGTAGTTATATAGTTATAGCTTATGTAGCTGCTACATTATCGGAAAGAGAAACGGGGCCAATTCAAAGAGAAAAAGTCATCGGGGATAATAGATTCTTTACCTGGGGCAAAGTGAACCGAGCACTTACTTTGACAGGGATCGTTTGCACCTTCTATTATTATTTTCCTTAGTGTTCTGTTTGATAGTGAGAGAGGTTAGATTATTCTGGAGTTTTGTCGAGGGATGGAGGGGAGTGGGGATTTGGAGCTGATAATGGCAGCCCAAGGCTGTCACGTTTAAGTCCGCGTGGGTTAACACAAAGCTTTTGATACCTTTTACAACACAGAACTGCAACTACTGTATCCTGAACCAAGGCGAATTCCAGGAGTGGTTCAGAACAAAACATGTGTTCGCTATACGTCTGCTGTCGGTGACAAATTGAAAATAGATGTGCAAATTGATTGGAATGTGGTTGGTGGTTACAGCAATGACTGGTGGAACATCGCAAAAGTCCATTGTTTCTACGTGTATTTTGTAGTTTTTTTTTTGGAAATTTGGGGTTGGTTGTAATAACTAATGCGCTCGAACTAATTGGAAAAGCGCGAGAGAGAGAGGGTGTGGGAGTGAGAAGTATGAGTCAGAGAGAACGAGAGAGAGTGAGGTGAGAGAGAAATGGAAAGGTGCTGGTGGTGGGATAGGAGAGGTATTGTGAAAAGGGAAAGTGGATGTAATAGGAAAGGGGAAAGTGGAGAGAAGACGAATTGGATTACATTTTTTTATTCATGTACATCACTATAAATATATTCATGCTACTTCATAAATAAGAAATAAATCAAATGAATTTAACAAAGTATATGAACTGAAGAGTTTTTAATACAATTTCCATTGAAACATTTCCTATTTCAGAAAGGGAAATTTGATTCCCTAGAAATTCTATTCCTAGAAACCTAAGCATATTCTATCTATTTTTGTTTCAAGTACAGGTTAGAATTGAAATAGTAGATAGAAATCATTGAGGGGAAAAATTAACTCTATCTATGAATTGGAACACATTATTCTTTATCGCTGTGATGCATTATCATTTCTCATCGTTTCAATCATTGATCACAATCTACGTCGCCTCTCAAGAGCATTATTCTTCACTTTCAATTTATCCAGAAAGCTTCAAGAATCCAATGGTAAGAACCATCGAGAAGTTCTTAGTGCTGGATCAAGCCAAACACCATCTATCACTCTCCAATAATCGTTATTAGGTGCTATATCAAAGTACGTGAGATGGGATTTGGACATTGTATTCCTGACTTTTCCAGTTTGCCTGACATGCAAATTATCTTTAGAGTTTGGGAGTGGCTCGTCCGATTTGTCCAATCATCAACCTTTCATCGGTTTTTCGGTCAGGATTATTTTTGACTTGTAACCTCGTCTTAGATCGGCCAACACTTTTGAAGTTACCATCTTATCAATTTAGCATTACTTTACTTTGGAATTCACTATTTTATGTCTTTTCTACAACATATCCCAGCTACAAATTCTTCAAATCATATGGCTGCTTCTCACTCTTCTCCATTAGTTTTTAGATATCCTTATCTCTTCTTTGCTGTGAAACTCGACTTCTCTTCACCTCTGTCCTGCTTGTCAAGCTCCCAGCTCCCTCCAAACATCACCTACTGCTTCACTTCATCTCCTACTTTTTCCCTTCCCCTTTATTATTCACTATCTTCAAGATTATTTTCCTTTCTTTACTTCTGCTCCTTTCCCTCCTCCTTCCTTCCCTCTTTCTTTATCACCTCCTCCATCTTCTCCATCTTCTACCTCTCCACCACCTTCATTTCCTTCTCTTACTCCTTTTTAATTTTCTCCTTTCTCTCCAAACCTTCTACTGCTCAGATTCCTGCTCCTCCTTCTCCTATTCCGTTTTTTCACCTTCTGCTGCTGCTTCTCCATCTCCTATTCCCACTCTCAACCCTTCCCACCACCCACTTGTTCTCCTCCTCCTATTCCTCATCCTTATCATACACATGTCATACATACTTACTTCTCGCCGACACGATACGACCATTACACCCAGAATGTCCTTCAATTGGCTAATCCTTTTTCTCCACCTGTTACTTCTCCTCTTCCTCCTGCACCACCTTTTCCTTCTCCTCTTCTGATGAATAAATAAATAAATATATCATTCATCCTCTACAGCAAACTCTTGACTTGGCATGAGTTACGCAATTACGAGTGATAGCTCGCAAATATTTATCAAAAGTAAGAGATTTGCAGCTTTCACAGTTCAATTGTTGATAATTGTTAGTTTGAGATGCATGCCTGAAGTAGAATTGAGCGAAACCCGTGCAATCCTGCAATCAGCAGCAGACAGCAACACCTTCTCACTCCAATGCAACCAGGACGTGAGAATAACGAGCTCCATCTTGAGACGACGAGGCGACTTCACGACTCATCCATCTCACTCAACGCTAACCTCGGCGTTAATGGACTCTCTCTCTCCTCTCTCACCTCTCACTCTCTCTCAGTCTCTCTCACCAAGTTCTTTCCTTGTTCAAATAGAACCGGTGATAAATCGGTGTGTCATGCGCGTCGTGGGCGTTTTTCCGGCGCGGCTCTCTGTTATTCACCTTCCAAGAGAAAAAATGTTCCTAACCTTTCAAACAACAGGATGAAGATGAAGAAGTGAACAGTTGGACGAGAGGCGATAAACAACTTTGCAGAGAGAAATAAGGAGAACAGAGTCTTATAATGTTTAGTAACTATATTCTTGATTTTCTATAATACTTCTTGTTTATTTTTATATGCTTTTATCACCCAGTTTTCAACTATTCCTCAACAATTTTAACTTCCTCATTATATTCTCTCATTTTTAATCACTATAACCACAGAATACAAATACAGCATATTGGTATTCTGTGCTATAACCGACTAATTGCTAATTGGTCAATTGCCAATTCTCTTCCAATTGTAAGCTATTATTGCTGTATTTGTGAAAAAATACTTAACGGATAATCCGTTATGTCTCTCTATAAACAAATAAGAAAGAACAAGAACGAAAAATTCGACGAAGAAGAGCGAGAAGTATCAAAAACTAAAGGGAACAGGAAAGAAGAAGAGGAAGAAGAAGTCGGTAGGAAGGTAACTATTTGCTATTTACCGGGGTTGTTGTTACACGGAGGCACGGAGGCGGGCTTAACGGTAATGATAACGGTAACGGAAATGGTCTGACAATTCGCTTGTTTTGGTGATGTTTCAACTGAAAATATGAGACCCAGAGATTTTGGGATCTCTCCTCTACACCACTTCTTACATTGACTTTTCATCTATAAGCCTACCGCATTGGACCTTTTGATGTCGTCAGGGAATCCAAGAAATTTCGCCCTAGTAATTTTTTTTCTAGTACTCGCTTAATTTATTCATTTACTAGCAGGTAACCCGTGCTCCCCAGAGGGTCCAACTAAAAACTTGACAAACTGGAAACTTGACTTACTGAAATCTTGGAAGATTCAAAATAGGCCTATAACTATCATCATTAAAATGAAAATGTATGTGCGAGATTTCAATTTAATCAGTTTAGTAGTTCAAACGTGATGATGTGTCATACGTGAATTTCCTATCCCATACATGTGTAAGCCGATTCTCCCCTATATTTTATTAAGGATCCCACACAGCACAGAAAGTTTCAGATATATATCAGTTATGTATCAATGATGAGTAAATATACATTTCACATGATATGTCTCTGATACACATCAGTTAGATGTCATTAATGGCCGTTTTTCAACATAACAAATGCCTTCTTTCAGTTATCTATCAGATACCTTTCTTTGAAACTTACCCACAATGCATCTTTTCTGCACATGCGCTGTGGCACAGTTCTGGTGAGCATTTTCAACGAATATTATCATGTTGAGAGAATGGCAGAGCATCGAATGCCAAGAGCAATTTATAAGGCCAGGATTGAAGGCAGAAGACGACAGGGGTGACCACGCAACCGATGGAGTGATTAAGTGGAGGATGATTTCCGAAAGATGGGGATAAGAGCATGGAGACGAAAAGCATGTGACCGTGATGTGTGGAAGGCTCTTGTGCGAGAGGCTAAAACTCACATTGAGCTGTAAAGTTAGAAGAAGAAGAAGATTTTCAACATATCAGATGTTGTCTCTCAGTTAACTATCAGATACCTTTCTTTGAAACATATCCATAATGCATCAATTCTGGACATGTGCTGTGGCCCAGTTTTGGTGACCATTGCAGTTCATAATCACTGAATAGTTTGTTTACTGTTTGGAATTCGCCATTTTCAGTTGGTAACAATACTAAGGAACTTAGATTTACATTTACATTTACATTCGAAAATACTTTCTCAGCTGAGTCAGTAACAAATGTTTGATGGCTTTGATTAGCGACATTGTGCATGTCTACCCTGCTCATTTGTTTATTACCGGCCAATGTGTTGGTATTTTCAACAGGCAGCTGTCTCGGCTCTAAATGGAGGAGCGAATGATGACGCGAATTACAGTGACTGCACGGCTTCCTTCTTCTACAATCTCTAATAAAGTGCCCTGCCAATATCCAGCTTATTCAATTATTCCAATGATCGTATTCGATCGGTTCTTGATGATATAGAACGTATCAGACACAATAATTGACAGGCTTAAGAAATAATCGAACTCAGAAAGCGAATTGACAAAACTGAAATATATTATAATAAAATATGTAATCATACAGTGCAGGTTCAGAATTTGATTTACAGGTTGATAATAATTTAGCATTAATAGAATAGTTAAAAATTTTCTTGTGCTTGCATGATACCATGCGTGATTCGACAGAATTTTACAATTGATAAAATTGAACAGTTTTGAAAAAATAGTGAAAAAATGAATTATAAAAAATATTTTTAAAAATGCTCGGGGTCGTGGTTCAGGCAGCGGAGGATAGTTAATCAACTACAAATTCTTAGAAATTAAATATGAATAAATTTTAGGCTCTTAATAACTAAAAGCGCTTGTCGGCGTGGCCAATAATTTAACGAAGAAAAAATTTATGTTTTTCTGCACTGAAATATTTTCGAAGCGTAGATTGGGGCCCCTTTTAAAACTTATAACTCACGTGAATTTCCTTAGCGGTCGTGGTTTTCTTCTTTAGATCAAAAATCGTTTGATCGGCGGCAATCCAGGCTTCGGTTCCAGCACGTGGGGAATTTTAATTTAATATTTCCTTCACCAAATTAATTAAGGGATAATTTACTTTAAACTTTTAAATTTATCGATTGATGAAAACAGAAATTTACAATAACAAATAATTGGCCTAAAATATAGGCTCACAAATAGAACATTTAAAATCGAACAAGAAATTTTCACAAATAGGTCTTTGGTAACTATAAAAAGAGATCTGCACGGTGAGGATTTCAAAAGGGAAGTGCTGTCTTTTCTCTAAGCTTCTAGGCTAGACCTTGCTTCTCAGAATCTCGATGTAATAATTTGCATAAAAATTTGCCATTGGTAGAACGCTTGCGACGTAAACATGACGTCAGTGGCAAGCAGTAGAATACAATTCCTTTAATTACAATAATAATTTAATTTATGTAATTCTTAAAACTGCTTAATCTTCTGGACATAGTTCCTCTCATACAATGTACATGTGCTAGCGTAAATGATAAGGCAGGTTGTGGTCTGATAATAGATTAACATGTGTTGCTTTCAAATGATCACCTTCTTGGTGCTATTTCTATGCACTGTGATTGGCTTAGACCTGCCAAAGAGATTTAATTACCATGTGGTTCAGTTGAATTAAATCGTTAATAAATTAATATTCTTATACAATTTTTATTAGGTTTGAGATTGTTATAATTAATTTCTGTCGTTTTATCAATAATATAATTTCATGCTATGACCTATTTAGTTACAATAAGACCTGACATATAATATAATTTCTTAAATAATAAATAATTTCAACGATAACACATACATTTTATTTTTTTATTTGAAATTCTTGATCCTTTATGGATAGTTTTGATTTTTAGAGATGGTATTATATCTTACGTGAAGCCAGCGTGACAATTGACATACTTTGAATCAGTCAGCTGCGTTCGAACTGTTTTAAAAACATCTGATCGATAGTAAACAAAGTGTAACCTCAAAATCAATGAGCAATTCGTAAATAATTTGTGCTTTATTTGCAAAATAATTATAATTTTATTGAATAATTTTCCTAGAAAAATATTCAGTACAGAACGGTACTCTTATCAAATATACAGTTATTGATAAGTAAGCTTTATCGCTCGGTCGCTAACTATTCCTTTAGCAAATTCTTTCATTTTAAAAGGTAATCACAATTTTTCTCTCTTTTCATGAGATCTATTTGAAAGATTCATCACAATATATATATATTATATATATATATTATATATATATATATATATTATATATATATATATATAATATATATATATATATATATATATAAGCGAAATAGCACTCACTCACTGACTGACTTACTCACTCACTCGCAGAACTAAAAATCTACCGGACCAAAACGTTCAAATTTGGTAGGTATGTTCAGTTGGCCCTTTAGAGGCGCACTAAGAAATCTTTTGGCGATATTTTAACTCTAAGGGTGGTTTTTAAGTGTTAAAGTTCGACTTTCAGCATGTATATTCTTCTTATTCCAATATCTTAAAATTATAATTGAAATGTCCATACCATAATTATGTTAATATAGAACTATAATCTAGAGAGAGTACCTCTTCGAAACAGTTCTGTGGGTAGATGACACAAGTCGACAAGTCATGATTTGTAAACTTTTCAGGAGAGCAATTTGAAAGTTTGGCATAGCTGCAAAAATTATCTATCATATTTTTTCTTACCCATTTTTTCACTAATATAATCAGCTGATCATTGACTATTTGAATATAAAATATCAAGGAATAAAACATTTATTTAAATTAACTATTGAGATTTTTGCTAGTGATGCAGAGATATCATGTTTTGCCATCTGCCAAATGTTTCAAATCACAATGTAACAGTATAGGAAATATCTTCAAAATCGATTATTGAGAAATTTGAATATTTTTCAACAATTAATTGATATTATTTACAAGTTATTATTGATCAAGTTAAACGAACTTGAACTGTTTGCAAAGTTGTATGGGTTATGTAGTTCTCAATAGAGGTTATTGATTTTCAGATTTTATAATAGCCTACCAGTACATACACTTATCAAATTTTGCCATCTTTTGATAATTGGATTATAATACAACCGGTAGAAGAGTGTTGAGATATATGTACTTATCAATATTTGTCAACTTGGGGTTTAGAAGAAAATGCTCTATCAGGCTTGAGCAAGGCCTATATCTCAGCTATACAACATATTTAGTTACTAGCAGGTAACCCGTGCTTCGCAAGGGTCTTTCTTGAAACTTGACGTAATGAAATCTAGAAGAATTCAAAATAGGCCTATGTACAGTGAGTCAGTCATTCTATCAGGGCTCGAAAAATTTTGAAATTTTAATCAAATAAAACTGGAAGAATATAATTTCTTTATGTAAATAACAACACCTTCATTGAAAGACATATTAACTGCATGCGTTTTCATATTGCCGATACAGCATTGATGAAACTGTAGACGTTAATTTAGCATTTGTCTCAAAAATTGTTCTAGCTGAAAAATTAATAATCCATGCCACGTGTAGGCCTAAACATTGACTCAGGAAAACGAAGTTTCAAAACTATGTTTTTCAGGTAGAAAGCAATATAGAAACAGATGTACCTCTTTTAATTTCGACCATATGATTTGGTGATTTTTTAATGAAATCGAATGTACCATTAATGGAATTTAAACATTAAATCTGAAAAATTTAAAAGGAAAATTAAAATTTGGGCTTCCAGGTGCACGAGATTGATATTTTTAGAATCTATGTGCAAAATTTGGAAATCTAAATCATTCCTGTTTTTCCGGTATGCAATCCACAAGTTGACATGTTTTGAAACGAACACACGAACAAACACAACCCTACTCTCTCTTATTATATAGATACCATCTTATAGATCTAATTTTTCTGAACACAACCATATGCATAACTCAATATGTTCAAAAATGTGACTTATCAACTTGTGTCATCTACCCACAGAGTTGTTCTGGTAACTAAATTAAAAATTTTGTCAGATTGGCATTAAGTTGAGTTGACTTTGTTAGGCTGGCACCAAGTTGAAGATTGAAATGCATTTATCCAGGACCTCCTAAATACCAATTTATCCAGTACCTCCTAAATACCTATTTAGGAGGTCCTGATTTATCGCGGAAAAATTGATTGGGTACTGCTACTTCAGAGCTATTCCTGGGAATATTATATTACTACTAGCCGTCAGGCTCGCTTCGCTCGCCATGTCCGTCTAGCCAGGTGGCTCCGCCCCTGGACCCCCGACTGGATTGTCCAAGAATGAGATCTAGCTTCGCTCGCCTGCATTTTTCATTTGAGCATTTTTATCATAATATGTTACGACGATCCAGTCGGGGGTACAGACTAAATGTCAGGCTAAACGGATATGGCAAGCGAAGCAAGCCTGACGACCAGTATTATATAGATACAGTAAGTGCTGAAGGCTGTTAATAAAAATGGTTCATGCATAGACAAATGAAAATCATGATTCTTCATTCTTGAGATTTAAATATATTTATTTTGATTCTAGATAGGAATTAATTTTTCCAGTAATAATATTGTTTGGAGTACATGATCAAATATTTCAATGTATTTATGTATATTATCAGGGAAAATCACAAACAAAAAATGATTCCAATAATATAATAAATCAAATCAAATCAAATTGGTTTTTATTAACCATGATAACATGAAACAGCTGTTATATAGCTAAGGTGAACGTTATATTTTCGAGCTCAAAATTTAAGTGGTTTTATTCTTTATTTTGTGAATTTAACGTTTTTTTTATGTTTTTACAAAAGTTTTACTATCAATCTATCAAAATTTAAAATTGTTTGTTTTATTCTAATCTATACTCTCAGATTGTGATTTGGTGTAGAAAATTGAAATGGACATAACCTATGTATGATATTTGCACAATTTGAAACTGAATTAGGAAATTGAAAAAGTTTTGGGCAATAACCTGTTTTTTCTTTCCCGATCATTATATTGTTTGTGGTAATCTAATAAATAAATAAATAATTAACAGGGCACAAAAATTCAAATCATACAACAACGCTAAATATTATAACGCTACAATGATTCATAAGCATAGTTTTATTCAGAAGCAAAGTACTTGTGACTGTATTAGCACGATTCAGAACTGGGCTAATATACGGTAGCAATATTACGAGAAGTACCTAATTCCTGATTCACCAAAACAAGTGCAGATCACCATGTACAACGGCCTGTAAACAACTGAACAATGGACAGTTGATAACTGTCTATTTTTCTATTTTATAAACAATCGAATTCATTTCTGGTCAATTATGAATTTAATAGAATCTACCGCGCAGGCGCCAGCAGGCGCCTAAACCCAAAAAAAGTTATGATTCATATAAGCATAATTTTATTCAGAAGCAAAGTATTTGTGATTCTGCACGATTCAGAAAACATTCCAAACAAGAAGATCGTCAGTCGTTACAATATTGACCCTATTGGAAACCCCCCCTCACTACAATGACAAGGACGCAGTCTGCTCAATCTCCCCCCCCCCCCAACGTTACCACTCGTGGACAATGACAATGTACAGTGTTATACTGTACATTAGTTTTTGCATTTCACCTTTCTTCCAATTGAATACTTGTACCCTATTACCACTTCAAAGAAAGTAAATGTAAATGAAAAAAAAGTGAACAGAGAATTGGCTTATCTTGGAAATCTTGCAGTATACTAAAAGTATTTTTTTATTGCAGAAATTTTCGTTGAAGCATGAACTATTATTCATTCATATTATCCAATAACTTACTTTTTCTCGAGAATTTAGGAATGATTGGTTGTTTTCTAATTATAGTATAAGAAAAAACATGTAAAGCTTGATCTCTCCAAAACTAAATTTTTCCCGGGTAGTATCATGTAAAGTTCTTTGGTTGAATTTGAATTGCCATGCATGGCCCAACATGGATAATAAAGAATTCGATGAGAGAAGAATGAACCATGTCTCCAAGATAGCTGTACAAATAGAATATAGTACAGATTTCATGTGATATTGAAATGAAATGGGAATAAATAATAATATGGATGTCAAACTACTGTATAAGCATATAGAATAATAGAGCATATTATATGGATATAGTATATAACATAAAACACAATAGCGCAGACAAGAAGACGGGCAATATCTCATTGAACAAAAACAATCAATTGTTTCGACAACCGAAAACCAGTTTTCCGGTTCTCCGGTGTGAGTGTGTATACTCAGAATCATAGCAGTTGGGACTGTGTTAGTGAGTTCGACCACACTTTTTCGAAAGGCTAGTAGGGAATTGAAGCTTTCTCGATTGAAACTTCTTTGCAGGTACTTCGTTCTAGCGTGTTTCGGACGCTATTTTCCAACCGATAATCATGAAAATGGTACCAAATTGTTCAGAAAGATTTGGACATCTGGCGCCGTACCGCCAAATTTTGATATCACTTATCAATTTTTTCCTATTGAACGTCAAACTTTGCCAAATTTTCTCCAAGTTCATCGAATTTTAAAGTCATTTTATAGTTGGAAAATTTGAATTTGGCGGTACGGCGCCAGATGTCCAAATCTTTCTGAACAATTTGGTACCATTTTCATGATTATCGGTTGGAAAATAGCGTCCGAAACACGCTAGAACAAAGTGCCTGTTTCAGCCCTTTTTCCGAATTATAACATTGCTCTTAAGTGGAGGATGATTTCCGAAAGATGGGGATAAGAGCATGGAGACGAAAAGCATGTGACCGTGATGTGTGGAAGGCTCTTGTGCGAGAGGCTAAAACTCACATTGAGCTGTAAAGTTAGAAGAAGAAGAAGATTTTCAACATATCAGATGTTGTCTCTCAGTTAACTATCAGATACCTTTCTTTGAAACATATCCATAATGCATCAATTCTGGACATGTGCTGTGGCCCAGTTTTGGTGACCATTGCAGTTCATAATCACTGAATAGTTTGTTTACTGTTTGGAATTCGCCATTTTCAGTTGGTAACAATACTAAGGAACTTAGATTTACATTTACATTTACATTCGAAAATACTTTCTCAGCTGAGTCAGTAACAAATGTTTGATGGCTTTGATTAGCGACATTGTGCATGTCTACCCTGCTCATTTGTTTATTACCGGCCAATGTGTTGGTGTTTTCAACAGGCAGCTGTCTCGGCTCTAAATGGAGGAGCGAATGATGACGCGAATTACAGTGACTGCACGGCTTCCTTCTTCTACAATCTCTAATAAAGTGCCCTGCCAATAAACAGCATATACATAGTTCCCATTCTTTTACACGTTTTAATCTATCAGACGGTTTGAGATTCAAGAACACTTTACAATTTTCCAGCTCATGAGAATTATTACATTCAATACATTTCAGCTCGTCCGATTTCGATTTAACAATCATAGCTAAAGCCTTGTAATTTCCCATAGTGGATTTCGATTTCCCAAACTGCTTACGTGAGGATGCTTCTGACAATTTAGATGACCCCAATAAATCAGTGGATTTGGTAGCCTCCAAAATAACAGCTTCATCATTCAAAAATATTTGGAAGTTTTTCAAATCGGATACTGTTCCATTTCTTAGCAGTCTCTGCCACTTCTCTCTCAATTCTTCAGTCAGTTTTTCATGTAAGAAAAATAATAATGGAATCGACCAGTCATTAACTGAATGACCAATTGGTTTTAGTGCTGCAATATACTCAGCTAAATGGGTGATGAATTTTCATAGCGAGTCTGGTTGCTTATTAACTACTGGCATATCAAAAACTGCTTGCAAGTATGCGTCAGTCAGCTTGTAAGAGTCATTGTAGCGATTCAATAATATTTTCCATGCTACAGCATAATGATCACTTGTCAATGGGACTACAGAAATGACTGACAGTGCATCGCCTCTCAGAACAGACTGAAGATACATATGTTTTTGTATGTCAGCAATTTGACCATTATTATGAACCGTGGCTTCGAATAAATCTTTAAATTGACTCCAAATTTTCAAATTGCCATCAAAAGTCATTAAAGGAAGCTTAGGTAGAGCAACTAGCGAGATATTTCCAGTTGTAGGTGAAGAAGCTACATTGGAAGAAATAATATTCAAATTTGTTTGAGTGGATGGTAAGGTTTCAAGAATAGCCTTGACATTGAAAAAAACTCATCAAATTGGCTCATCAAATTTTCAAGCTCAGTTGTTTCCAATCGAGGATTTTGTTTGTTATAGTAGCTCTGCATCTTATCTATTATATCATTGAACTCCACCTGGTGGTGATCGATATGCTCACCCATAACTTTCAATAAATTCTTCATTTTTTTATTTTTCATATCCTTTCCGAGAGCTTCGGCAATTTCATTAATCCGTTTTATTTTACGGATTAATGCATCTCTTTGAAATGTCGAGTCTTCGATAACACCCATAGTGAGGCGATAACAGTGAATGCTCGTCGAGAGAGAGTGTAAGACAAAGAGCCAAACAAGAATAATAGGGAAAACACGAGAGCAGGCGACACAATGAAGTAGTGTAATGAACAATGGCTAGCTTATACAAGCCAAGCCAGCATTTCAACTTATGCTCGATAGAAATGATTGGTTATGAGGCTTATAATACTGTATCGATACTCTTGGAACAAACAATATCTGCTATTAATAACGGAGTAATGACAATAATCAATGCAAATAACTGCAAGTATCCTTTGAAAAAAGTAACAGTTCCAGTTACTGTTACAGCTAGATGACATATAAGTCTTTCTCTACTTATCAACACAAACTTGCCAGTCCAGCCTTGTGGTGCCAATGCAACAATCTTAAGCAATAAAACTACGACTCAATTATTTACGAAAATATTACTTGTTCTACTCAATTCCTAACTTAAATTGAGCCCAAATTTCTTAAGAATACCACAAATAAAGCGTATATTCATCTACGACAACAAAAACAAGCCATATACACAGAAAAACCAAGAATAAAATAGGCATAAAAAACGACAAACCTATAAGACGATTTTTCAAACTTATGTCCTATCCAAATTCGATTAACAAATCAATCCCGGATGGTTGGACCATGTTTATTCGACAGAGGCTGGCTCAAAACAGCACTCTGGTTTGTGCACTGTATCAATTACATCGAGAACTTTTTGGGGTTGTCTGGCATTGGGTAGCAAGTTGAACAATTTAAATGGCTAAGTGCACAATAACATAGGCCTACCTTCATGTCCAAATCCTCCTTGCTTCTAGGATCCCGGGTCCAGATCACGATACAAGAGGAGACGACACTTGTAATAAATCACAATAAATCAATAAATCACTTTGCAAAAAATCGACATTACGAGATGTGAGCTGTTTGATTGGCTGTCAATCGGCAACTGGCATGATTATGCTATACGCATCACCCTTTAATTGCCCCCTCCACCACACAATGCCAGACAACAAAAGGGAACATTCATATAACATCTGAACAATGCCATATATCACTGTCTAAACCAACTTATTTGGTGAAGAATATAGTTGGATGGTAATCTTCTTGATACTTCAATACTGGTTACTCAATGAATAGAAATGAGATTGGTCATGCATGGAAGTAGGGGAACAAAAAAAGGATACACCATAAAAAATTTGATATGTGTATTACACAGAAAGATATCAACAAATAAATAAATATAGAAATATATAGAGCAACAAGCAAAAAATAGTAAAAATAAGAACAATTTATATATATCAGAAAGAAAATATCACAGATTAGCTCATTTGTTTTTTTATAGCACGAAACTTCACCATGTGCTTTTCAAAATCATTAATCATATGCATTTATTTTATGCAGCTTAGATATCGACTTGCTGCTGCTTGTTGATTTGAAAATCTCAATATATATCTTCTTCCCAATAAAATAAAAATAATCAATTCATAAATCAAAAATCTCAAATATAATAATATGTATAGATCTCAGAATATATCTCAGGGCTTAAGGTTCGGCCTCCAGTGGAATTAGATAAATCAATTTATCCAGTGAACATGAGCTTCATTTATATCTTTATAATTCACTAATAAATCAATGATTGAGTGAGCATATTTATATTCAACATTAAATTAAAATATTTCTTTAACTGTGTATCCCTAGACATATGAATCAGATATAGTTTTTAGTTACTAAAAATACGTTTTTATACTTTTTAAGACTTGCGCAAGTTTTATTATAACTCTCAATATTAATAGCCTTTTGATGAGCTAGCTTTTTATATTTTTATTTTACTCGAAGCAATGAGGGCGCCCTAAATTTATATATTTTGACAATTATCACTCATGTGCTTAATCTCATAAGACAATGGTGGTGATCCAAATTTCCTGTCGTCCTGGATTTTCTGGTGGCTGAAGTCGTCTACTCCAAGGGAATAAATAGATATCTAAATGACTTATGCTTTAATATAGCATCACTAAGTCTTATACAAATTAATTTATGAATTTAACATTTAATCTCTCAAACGTACAATTTAACAACAAGGGACTTGTGCTCTATAAAATTTAGTGGCGTTCCATGGTGGTGTCTGGCGAGCAAATGGGCTCTGTTCTACCCCTATTTTCTACAATCGTACTTCAGACTTACAAATTTGCATATATTTGAATATTCAGTCACTATGCCATTAGAAAGATCAAATAGTCCATGTCAATCTGCTAAGTTATCACCTATATCTTTGGTATTATATTTTATAAATACTCGGACCACATCTGATACATAAACTGAGTAGTGATAACTTATAATTTTTTATCATTTATATAAATATCTATGGATAATTTTGAATCGGCTCACTATTGCCACCCATCAATTACTGCAATTTGATTGGTTCATGCAAAATTCATAAATGTATCCATGCGCCTACTGAATATCCTACTTCCTTAATATTTTTATTCATTCTATGTATTTTGTTCATGTTCATTACAAATAATATATTTTTTTTTATTTTAAAAGTTGTTTTCCCCTCTACTATAAGTTGCCATGTGCTTACAAAATCCTTTAGTTGAATACTATTTGTTTACAACAAAATTTGCCAAGGTGTCTGGCTAGATTTCAAATTATATGGCTTGATCGATTATTAGGTTGCTGACCAGTAGGTATTATAGCCTAACCTCAAAATTCCAATACTTTCTATAATATAATGAATAGCAAAAAATGAAAATTCTTTTCTATTTGGCTGTTCTAATTTTAGCCATGATACCCATTATTATCTAATCTTTCATTTGTTGCTATCGCACTGGGCGATAATAGAGCAGCTGTTTGCTCAAGACCTATAAAACTCTTCCAATTAGCGATTTTGCTTGTTTATCAAAATTTGATTCGTTACACACGCCCCCGAATTTTAAATCAAAATATTTTGAGAATCAACAATGTTTTTAATACAAATTCTTCCTTTAAAACATCAACATAACCTAGAAATATCTACCGAAAACACTTTCAAAACTTCATAACAATTCGCAGACCTTCTCTGCATGCACCCCCTTAAATCTCCATCAAGACAATAATAAATTCCTCCTTATCAACATGAAAATATCATAAATATAACATCTCAAATCAATTTCTTTCTTCTCCAATCACAATACAACATTTTCAAATCTGCCGCTCGGCAGTGATGCCAACCTACTTTCTACATAACAAATATTTTGATTCTTACACCATGAATCTCTTCTAAAAATACTTTTGAGTAACAATTTTGGGCTCATACATCATTAACAATTTTCAGGTCTCTTATTTTAATAATATACTCTAGATACAGGTACAATTCTTCCTTTGCTATACTTGGTTTTGGGCTTCATAATGGTAACTTGTTTCATTTGAGGTTTTCTGGTAACAACGTGTTAATAACAATGATAATAATATAAAACATCTAAATAAATATATATAACATTAACTGATACAATGAATAAAATATATAGATAGTTTTTTGGGAACATTCTTTTTACAAACATATGTTGATGGGGCTACATGCTTCTGATTTAGATGGCCTTTGTGATCTACAGAGGGTCTTCTTAATGTCACAATATCTAGCTTTCTATTTCTATTGGATCCAGTTAACCTAACTTTTGATATTTCCACACTTTAAGGTGATAAACTTTTTTTATTCTACATATCCTCTCTTGTGCCCTTTTTTATACGATGCTTAGTGAGAAAATACATAATTAATAATTGTTCTTTGGTTTGTTACAGGCCTCTATCGGTTGGAGTGAATTAAAAATCGAATTTGGCGACGCGAGGTGATACTTCAATGTTAAGTCTATTAAGACAGGTCAGTAATTGGTTGATGATATTGCTTTCATTTGTCTTCTTATCACATTTTCTTCCAAATTCGACAATACTGCATGTAGAAATTTTGTGGCTTTCCTGTATCTTCTTGCGTTTCTGCTTGTAGATAATGATGTTAGGTTATCTGCTATTGATTGGTGAGGCTGTCCTATTATTGATAATTTTTCCTTCATAAATTCAAAGCCCCAGTATCTTGTGTATCCTTTTAAACAATTCCTTGCTTTCTTAATGGTAATTCCTTTCAATTCTTTCTTTTCCTATTCATCCTGTAGTCTTAATTCATGTTTCCTCTCATTTCCATTCAATATTCTCGATTTCGGTTCTTTATAAATCATTATACTCACAACAATAAACATTTTTATAATATTAACTTTCCAATTATCAATAGTGGATTCTTTTAATAATAACAATACAATATATATATCCTGGTGTCGGTTGTTCGGTGTCCTCCTCGGGTGCTTGAAGCATGCATGTGGATGGTATGCGTGCACGCAGTTCCTCCTTCATTGCTTCCGCCTCTGGGCCTGGCGATGCATGCTCCTTCTCTCCCATAGTCCGTCCTCCCTGTCCTCCATCTTGGGGTCCTTGGCCTGCTGCTGGGGAATCCATTGGTGCGCGGGTGTGGCATTCAAAGCGGGTAGATAGCATGTAGGCTCCATATTCACCAACTCTTTGATTGCATGATCCTGATGGTGGTTGGTGTTCTCCTGCAGTGATGGATCTTCGGTGGGGAATATAAGGCTCAAGAGGGATTGATGCTTGCGGGGTATTTTAAGTGCATGGTGGGCAGCAGTTTTTGGTGATGGTTCATCTTGTATTGGTTTCTGTTCTTCTAATAATATTTCTGGTTAATCGTTCACAAAGGTGGTATATGAGGCTGAGGTATTTTTATTTTCTATATCTATTTTTTCTGAGCTTATGTGGGTTGTATCGGGGCTATCATATAGTTGTAATTGTTCAGATGTAGTCTTCTCTGTGTTTGGTGGTGGGTTATCCGGTGTTGGTTTCTGTGTTTTTTGTTGATTTAATCAGGATGCATGCTCTATTGTATAATTGGTACTTATTTGTTGTGGTGGCAGTTTATAGTTTCTGTTGTAATTATTATGAGTATATCCAGTATTAGTGTTCAATTTGTCATGGTCATCATAAGAATTCTTTCGATTTGCTTGTTGTGAATAATGATTTGTTGAACGATTCTGAAAATTTCCATTATTCCTATTATTACTCTGATTATGTTCGCCGCAATGCTCAAAACAATGTGTCATTCGGGGATGATGATATGGTAATGATTCATAAACTTTGAATTATGTTGATTTTGAATGTATGACTGATCTGACCGGTGATTTGGTATTGCCGTCACAGATTGTATATTGTATGAATGATTTATCAGATGTTTGCAACCAGTTATTGGTTGTGTAGCCTATGCTGTTCTGACTCGGAAGGGTAGCTTTTTCAAGATTATATTTGCTAAAGCAGAATCATTTATTGGCACATCCAATTGAGCATTTTTCAATTTAAGCAACAAAATTGATATATGTGTCGTCTGTCCTAGTATCAAATTCACAAGATATGATATTGGCTAGTGTATCCATTTGTTTATTTTTACTCAAATATTGTTCCAGGAAAGCTGCACTGAATTCGTCTAACGTCCTGAATTCGTGATTATGGATCTGGAAAAACATCAGAGGTTCACTGCTCAACAAACTGATTAATCGGAGTCGCCACATATTCCAAGAGGTGGGTGTTATGGATTTTACCAATTTTATCTGATCTTTAAATTGTTTGGGTTGAAGATAGTGGTCTGTATTGTCAAAACGGCCTAATCCATTGAAACAGCGATGATAGAGCAGCTGTTTGCTCAAGACCTATAAGATTCTTTGAATTAGCAATTTTGCTTGTTTATCAAAATTTGATTCATTATAACAGATGACGAAATTATCATCTGTTTTTCCAAGAATGAATAATTATCATCCTTTTCATGTCCTTCAGTGAGTTTCTCAGGGATGAGACCTAGTGCAATCAATTTTTATTAGGGATGGGTATCGATACATCAATGTTTAAAAACATCGATGTTTCAACATCAAACATCGATGTTTACTGTTCGATGTTTTTCACTTATCGATGGTTTTACCTAGACATCGGTCATCCGATGTTTTTCCCAACTAAAAAGTAAAAACAATTCTAATTTTTTAATTTGATACAAGTTTTTTTTTGTTTGGAGAGGATTATCTTGAGAGCAATAAGCAATAGTAACATAATTACAATCATTATCTCTATCATATTTAGTATAGTATTCTGTTTAGTGTTTTTTGTGAATATAGATCACTCTTGTGAAAGTTCTCACATAAGTTTTGACTTCCTGCAGATTGCTATTTTTATTTTTCAATCAGGCTCTCTGTATTTTTATGTGAGACTGTTGGATACTCTTGAAGATTTACATTACTTCTGTGGCTCGTGTCAAGGTTAGATAGTTAGTTATTTAGAATTGAATAAGAGGTCGGATTCTTCGTTTCTTAGGAAGAAAGAGTTTTTCCTTACAACAATTATTTCCTCAACATGTGTTTAACACTAATCAATCTAGCTCTGGAAAAGAGGTCCTCGTATTGTAAGGAGTGCAGATATCCGGATATAAACTTAATCCATTTTCATTTCCTAAAAAATCTATCAGGTATTGAATGAATACGATATGAGTATCAATGATTGCTAAAATTAGCTTAGGGTGAAATTTCAAGACCGAATCCTCAAGGATATCCCGAGAGGTTTCAGACTAAACCATGAAGATGACAAATCTTGTGAACTAGAGTTGATGTATCTTTCTAGTCACAACCTGACTTCAATTATTCGAAAGACTGTTACTTGAATTCCACAAGTCCAAAATTGCTGTGATTCCAGTAAGTAACTGTTGAAATATTGGAGCAATAGCTCCAGATAAAATTGTAGTCACCTTAGAAGCTCTTTTTGTGCTCTACAATCTGAGATCAGGTATAGCGATCTATCTCATATTCCACGTACACCTGACAACAATGCTCCTTGTATTGTGAAAAACATCTAATTTTCAGCTTCAAGCATCATCACCAACTACATTGTCCACACATTGATATTTCGCACAACGACATAAGTTCTTGAGACTATGTTCTATGAGAATCACCTGTAAGATACACTTCATTTCAGTATTTCCTAGTGGAGAGGCGCGCTTAAGGACTCCTCAAGGATCAAAATTTCAAACACATAACTCTTGACACAATGCTCAGATTTCATCGTACTGCACTTCATCCTTCTCGGTTCGTCACGGCGGTTCAAAATCATGCATAATAAGTCAAATTCGGTCAAAAAATAGAAAATTCATTGTTGAGTGTACTTAAGCCCATATTCCAATACACAGAAAATGACTAATTTCTATATTCAAAGTTGCATGTCTTGTGAAATACTTCTGATAAAATTTCCAAATCTAGTGAGAATGTGTAAATTGTCCCCCTCTACCCACTCCAATAAATAATACTTTCGATTCCAAAACAATTTGGAAGTTAAGATTTTAAAAATGGCGATTTCAGCTTTTACATTTTTTCGTAATTTTACTGTTGATCAAGAGTTTCTAAAACGGGTCTGATACATCATAGAAACCTACGATTGATTACAAATTGTAGATAAATTCATCCTCTATGAGCTCAGTTGCCTAAAATCCATCTTGAATCACTTTTCGCTATCATAGAACTGCCAAAACCGTTAATATGAGAAAAATATCTACAATTTCCGGATTTTTTTCAACAATCAAATCTCACTTCACGAACATATTTTTTCATGAATTGTTTACAGCAGATGGAATAGAAAATTCGATTGTACATTTCAATATCATGTAATAATTTTTATAATAAGGGGTTACCGAGATACATAGCTTTGAATATAGAAATTGGCCATTTCTTATGTATTGAATATGCATAAAAAATTAATAAGTACCTACACTCAACAATAAATTTTCTATTTTTTGACCGAATTTGACTGTTGATGCATGATTTTGAACGGCCTTGGCGAGCCGAGAAGAATGAAGTGTAGTACGATGAAATCTGAGCATTGTGTCAAAAGTAAATTATAAGTGTTTGAAATTTTGATCCTTGAGGTGTCCTTAAGCGTGCCTCTACTAGGAAATACTGAAATAAAGTGCATCTAACGGGTGATTCTTACCCATGAACTTATGTCATTGTGCGAAATATCAATGTGAGGACAAAGTAGATTGTGATGATGGTTGAAGCTGAAAATTAGGTGTTTTCCACAATACAAGGATCATTGTTGACAGGTGTACCTGGAAATCTATATGACAGAGCGCTCTACCTGATCTCAGATTGTATAGCACAAAAATACGCCTAGAGGGATTTTGAAATATACATCTAAATTGTAACAATCGGAAGATATTGTTGATTTAAAACTAAAATTCATCAAAATTGATTTTTTCTTCAAATTTTACTCATTTTTGAAAAATTATAACAAAGTACTCATTGGAGATAGAGAGTTCCGAGTGATCTCATTTTTTTCAGAATTATATAATCTGGGAGAGATTTGGCAGAAATAGCTGAAAACTGGAAAATGAGCCGAAAATACGAGGTTTTGGGCTATCTTGTATCTAGCACAAGGAAATCTTGCATGAAGAAATTGGTTCTGGACTTCTCTTATGTACCCAAATAATATATTAAAAAATCAGAACTACAATATAAATTGCAAACACCCCCTTTTTATGTCTATATTGACTGGACTAACAGTATCATCCATAAAAACGTAGGGCGATAAACGATGTTTAAAAACATCAATGTTCAAAAACATCGATGTTTACTGTTCGATGTTTTTCACTTATCGATGTTAGGATGAAAAAAACATCGATGTTCAAAACATCGATGTTTTGTCTTTCGATACCCATCCCTAATTTTTATATCATAAACCTACTATGTTCCAAATTTCGTGAAAATCGTTAGAGCTATTTTCGAGATCCGTTGGACATACATAACCATAAACAGAAATTGCTCTCTTAATAAAAATAATAGGATTGACAACTTTAGTAGACCTATTGTGATCTAGCAATATCAATAGGTTTGTCTTGTGTCATGTAATGACATCATGAAAGGAAATAGGAGCAGCTGATGGAATATTATGTTTTTTTTTTTTTTTTTGATTAAGTTCTTAGTTGATATTGAAACATGAAAATATCAGGAACAGTAGCACAAAAGCCTGTTCAATTTCTATCAGGATTGAATCTCATGGGAATTAATCAGAGCAGGGTTTTTTCTAATAGAAGGCTTCTCTCATTAGTTCTCGTGATATTTAGTCCGGATAATGAATCAACAGACAGTGCAACTGGCTCTCTCAAGGCCATGGCTGCGTACAAAAATGAAGCAACAGAGTAACCAATACAACAGAAGCTGAAGAAATTAGTCGCATTTCTATCACCTTACAATGAACATTACATTCAACTATTATATGTTTGGAGAGATCGATTTTAAATTTCTTTTATAATCCTCTTATAATCCGGTCACTTCCTGGATCCATTTTTCCAGATGTTCCATAAATACTGTAATGTTTTAAATCAATTAGGTCGCCAAATTTGTTGACTCAACTACAGATATTGTAATATTTTTCATTTGCACACACTCTCTCACATTTTCAACAGATTATGGAAGCTTTTTTCTGATCAGCTGCTACTTGAGGGACAAATGATCCTTTCTCAAGGAACTTCAGCGAATTTTCCCAGAGTTGAGACCTGTTCCAAAATAATGTTTTTTGTCGCAAACCCACTATATTCCTGATTTAATAAGAATCGTTAGAGCCGTTTCGAGATCCATCCGACATACATACATATCCACAAACACACATATTCAAACAGAAATCGCTTTCTTAGTATAATTGACTTCAATGATTATGATTTCATTCAATGAGAGCTTATTTCACATAATAATAACAGCTGGCATCAAAAGAAAAAATGTCAAACATGATTGGTTGAGTTCAAAGCCACTGATCGGTGAGTGAACGATGAGATCGGTGAGTGAACGTGGCTCTGAACGAAGTACTGTTTTGTCGTTGAATGATGCATAGACTCACATGCAGCCCAAGATTATTTGGAATCGAAATCGGCCATTAAGGGGACTGCCTGGAAGATTATTACATACTAAAGATCTTGAAGATTTTTGTGATCTATAATATTACAAAAAAATATATATTATATAATATCTCGTGCTAAAATACCTCAATGGAACCTTTAATTTCAAGTAAGAGCTAGCATTGGGAAGGCATAGGTATTGTGCGTTTATACCTCTTCAAGGTCTGGTCTAAGTGATAAGAAAAAAAATTTGTCATATCCGGTTCATTCACTGATCAGTTAATTGTACTTTTCCACCGATGGAAAAGAAAGTAAATAGAGTAGCTGAACGTAAACAGACATGGCTGAATACGAGGTTGTTTACAAATAATGGAATCCATTATAATGTATTTGGGAGCAGAGAAATGCATGATTACATGAATTCAATAACATTTAGAATATTTTACAAAGCATTTAAAACTACTCCAATCACCTGATGGTTTTCCATTTCATTTGATTACAATGAAATAGCTTAAGTTCTAGTTTTGTTCACAAAATATGATCAACAGGGGAAACATCTGTCAGTCATGACTCATGAGCAACCGTTCAGCCACAGAATACACACAAAATGGAAGCTATCAATCTAACCTAGATTTGAGTGCACCAAGACCACGACACATGACTGCATCAACTTGTTAGAAATTAAAACTACTGCTGTATTACAATGCTACACTTTCTTTCAAGATGGCGGATTATTGCGTCAGGATACTAGCCGACTTTCCATTCTGTGGTTCATCTGTGATCACTAATCTGTGATCAGGTTTTTTACTGAACGTAAAAAAACCGATGGAATTGATCAGTGGCATTGAACTCAACCATTGAAATTGAAACGAGTAGCGATCATCAACATTAATGGTTGAGTTCAAAGCCACTGATCAATTACATCGGGGTTTTTTACGTTCAGTAAAATCCTGATCACAGATTAGTGATCACGGATGAACCACAGAATGGAAAGTCGGCTAGTATCTTGACGCCATAATCTGCCATCTTGAAAGAAAGTGTAGCATTGTAATACAGCAGTAGATTTAATTTGAATTGATTGAAGCAACTCCAGTCATAAAAGTTTGT
The DNA here is from genome assembly GCF_014356525.2 of Nilaparvata lugens. Taxonomy (NCBI): domain Eukaryota; kingdom Metazoa; phylum Arthropoda; class Insecta; order Hemiptera; family Delphacidae; genus Nilaparvata; species Nilaparvata lugens. The sequence goes on from NC_052507.1 coordinate 50,210,103, forward strand.
TTTATGGAGAATAAAAATTATCTATAGCTACTCCCAGGAATAGGTTATAGCTCCGATTGAAGCAGCAGTGCCCAATCAATTTGTTCTCGATGAATGCATTTTAATTAGTTCTTCAACTTGGTGTCAACCTAATGAAGTCATCTCAACTTAACGCCAACCTGACAAAATGATTAATTTAGTTGCCAGTAGTCAACAACTGTTTCGAAGAGGTACTCTCTCTGGATTATAGTTCTATAGTAACCTATGATATGGACATTTCAATTATTATAATTAAGAGATTGGGAGAAGAAGAATATACATGCTAAAAGACGAACTTTACACCCTTAAAAACCACCCATAGAGTTGAAATATCGCCAAAAGATTTCTTAGTGAGCACCTAGGACGTATGAGGAAGCTATATTCCTAGTTTTTGTTGCAATCCATCCTGAAGTTTTCCAGAAATCGTGATCAGTGAGTCAGTGAGATAAGAATTTTATAAGTATAGATAAGTTGCTCCTTTGATGAATAGGTGTACTAATGAGATTCAATTCGATCAGATCCTCGATAATTATAATATATGATTTGAATCATCAATATCAAATAATGAGAGGATAAATTCTTACGTTGCCAGGGACAAGCACGTACCGAATGGCTTTGCAGAGCTGTGGTTGGAACTCAGTGTACAAGGTTTCAATTCGAATTGAAGTTGGAATGATTCTCAATTTATGAAATTGAATTTATAATTCAAAAAATGATATTGAATTGCAAGTAGAAATAGAATTACAATACTATTCAGTATAGTACCCTTTCATAATTTATTAGTGCATAACATGTTTCATCAATAGGCTTACTCATTACATGAGAGCCATAAGCCAGCTACACACATCGATTTTTGGATAAGAATAAGTATGTTGTTGTGCTATTGCCATATGTGACAGAAATTCTATATAAATGGATTCGAACAAAAAACTTTATTCATTCTAAGTAATAATCTGCTATCATCTTTCGACTAGATTTTGATTTGGTTTTCAAAGTGAACTAAAATCCTTCTCTTATTGATTTTTCGCCTAGTTTTCATCGTATCTAGCTTTCTCTTTTGCTTTACGAAATCATTACTCATCCTTCCCATTCTCAAGAGCTTATTTTCTGTTCTTAGGCTCCTAGGAGGAAGAAGCTCTGCGAAAGAACTCAGCGGAACTCATTGCCTTGTAGAGGTCAGTAATTATTGGTCGTAAATTACGTTGGCTACTCCTGTACAGATGCTGAAAGTATCACCCAAATCGAACAAAGGTAAACTTCTCATCTCTAACTTTTCAATAGATCTAACTCTTTCACTCATTTTTCGAGTTAAATCGGAGCTGAAAGATTAGAGCTAGAATTAGATTGAAGCTTTCATCATTTGTTTATCGTTAAACACAATATCGACGTTCCATGAGCATCATAAATCATGGATATAGTATAATATAAAAAATTGTTATTGAATTGTGGTTGTGGGAGAATTCAGGAAAGAATAGTTTCCAGAAGTTCTCTCTCAACCATGAGAATTTATAACAAATGAAAAGTGAAAGCATATTAGTTGTAAAGTCAGCATTTTTCATACAGAAAACATGAATTTTAAGACTTTCTCACTAATTTATGTATTTTCACAACCAACAAATTTTTGAAAGTAAACTCGAGAGAACAAATTTTGAAATGGTAATACGCGAGTTAATGGAAGGAGATAACTTGGTGCCAGGTTATTGTGTATATTCCAAGAAAAATATTTTATAGTCATAAAATAAATCGACAAGCAAGACAAACTCCACCTTCAATGAGCTTCCGATTGTCAGCAGGCTTGATTTTTATAACAGGAGAGCAGAAGTATAAATCAGAGAAAATTGAAGAGTCCTCTACTGTCGCCTAACGCAGGCGACATTTGAGGCCTCTTTTTCAGGAGTCCTCTACCGTCGCAGGTCTCGACTGTCGGGGCGCATCTCAAGTCTACTATCCAAAGATTTGAGCCAGCTGGTGACAGGGCAATAACGCTGGAGACACACGAGGTCTGCTATCTCTTCATAGTGAATCATTTAATAGAATCAACAGTTGCCAACAGTTTGCAATTGAAATAATAAATTTCGAATTTCGAGCTTATTTCCATTTTTAGGTGAAAATGTTACTGAACATTATTTGTAGAGATTTTCAAGCTCAATCTTGAATTTTTTGTTTAAATTGTATCTGAAGCCTGATAATTGGGAATCTAAAATCAAACTTTGCATGGATGGGGTGTAGCTCCTGGAATTTTTACAGATATGGGACTTGTGGGAATTGTAGAGATTTTCATGATGAATCTTTTCCACTTAAATTTTTCTGTTCAAATTGTATCTGAAGCCTGATAATTGGGAATCTAAAATCAAACTTTGCATGAATGGGGCGCAGCTCCTGAAATTTTTACAGATATGGGACTTGTGGTACTTGATAGAGCTTATCAATCACTATTCTAGGTATGAATTTGATCAAAATCGTTGGAGCCGTTTTCGCGAAAATCGCAAAAAACCCTGTTTTTGACAACATTTTCGCCATTTTAGCCGCCATCTTGAATTGCTTTTGATCGAAATTGTTCGTGTCTGATCCTTATAGTGTAAGGACATTAGGTTCCAAATTTCAAGTTATTCCGTTAATTGGGAGATGAGATATCGTGTACACAGACGCACATACACTCATACACACACACACACACACACACACACACACACACACACACACACACACACACACACACACACACACACACACACACACACACACACACACACACACACACACACACACACACACACACACACACCAAAAACCACTTTTTTGGACTCAGGGGACTTTGAAACAGAAAGCAATACTTTCCTTACCTAGGTTATAGGGCAAGGAAAGTAATACAGAATAACTGCAGAGTAACCATCTGTTACGAATAAAATTTTGGGTTGATAACAAGTCTAGTAGTAAAATTAAAAACTCATGAGCCTGATTTTTCATACTCTACTTCTTCCTGATCTTTCTTTTCCCAATCATTTCCACCTTTTCTGATCACATTTCTCTTTTCTCCTCCTTCTTCTCCTACTTCTCCTTCTTCTCCTTCTTCTTCTACTTCTTTTTCGTCTACTACTCCTTCTTCATATATCACTCCTTCCTCATCTTCTTCTCCTTTCTTACCCTCTTCACCGGTTTTCTTTTGCACCTTTGCACCGTGCTACAACTGCGTTATTGAAACGTATTGTAAACGATGCTACACTTTTGGATTGCGTTTGGGTTGCCAGGGGGGTGGGGGGGTTGAGATAATTTGGTTTGTTTGGAAGAGTAAAACGTTTCATTTGAAGGGGAAGAGGGGATTTTGAAGAGGAAGCTACCTGAGAAAGGCAAATTCCTGGCTGCTTCGACACCTCATTAAGTACAACGCACCAATCCTGCAGTCTCAAAACTCCACTGGCAGATTCTTCTTAAAACTGTCAGCATTGGTTGAATGAGCAGCGATGGTGTTATTCATGAAGAATGCTGGCAGATGAGTGTGAATCTGACTATAGGCTTGGTTTAATTTCCAGTTTTGCAATCATTGAAGCGCTTCGCTTCTTGCCTACATGCTTTAAAACTTTTGTCGTTTACCGTTCTCTAACTTATCATTTCACATCATTCATCGTTTTCTTCCACGTTCTCTTCCTCTGTCTTCTTCTTCCCCACTACTAATCAACATGTCTCCTCCATCCATCCGCTTTCTCCTCCATTCAACCGACTTTCTCCTCATTCTTTCTCTTTTTCGTCTAGTATGTTTCCCTTGTTGATATTGTCTTCTCCCTTTCAATTGTATAACTCTCCCTTTCATTTGTATAACTCTTCCATCATCTTGGCGTTGCTCTTCATACTCTCCATTGCCTGTACTAGGAAACCTCTTCTCATCCTCTTCTTCTACTTCTTTTTCTTTTTCTGTCACTCGTTCTTTGTCCTCGCCTTTTCCTTTCTGCTCTCCTCCAGCATATCTGCCTGTTATGTTTATTTATTCACAATCAACGTTCAGAGTTCTTTCATTCACTATTTTTTACTGATTTTCAAACAATTTTCTCTGCTGTTTCTGTTTTTTCTCTCCCTAGTTCATTTTCATGCGATTCCTTCTTTAAAGCATATTTTTCTTCCTCTCTCTTCCCTTTATCCGATTCTCCTTCTACATCTCTGCCACCCTCACTCTCTCTCACTCTCTCTCACTCTCTCTCTTTCTCTCTCTCTCTCTCACTCTCTCTTCCTCTCACTCTCTCTCTTCCTTGGTAGAGAGTTAGTGGGGAGGATATTTTTAATATTCTTTCCGAAGAATGGACATTTATATGTCCAAAGCTCCGCCAATTTATGTAGATGCATAACAATATAATTAGCTATAGGCCTAGTTATTATATTAAAAATTGCTTTCTCATATCATACACAGTTCAATAATTATTTTCTTAGTCTATATTATGTAAATTCATCTATAATTTTGCTGTATTGTAAGCTATTGTATATAAGTGTATAAGCCAGTATATATTGTAATCTACATAAATAAAGTACTCAATCAATCCCTCTCTCAGCTTCTTTTTGGCTTCCTCTTTGGTTCCTATTCTTTACCAGCATCGTTCTTTTATTCGTCCTCCATCTTCTCCTTATTGAAGTCACTTTCGCCTCCAAACGAACTCTCATTCACGTCCTTCCCTCTCCCATAATTATGTTATGCTCAGTCGAGCTGAAAATTCAGGTTGCTTTGAATCTTGATAATATACTACACTGAATTTTCCACTAAGTTCTTTGCAACCCTATAGACTTCATTCGCTTCTCATGCTCTGCCAGTTTTTGCTTTGTTTAATGCAAATAAGACGACATAAGAAATATTTCTCTGTTACTAAATGATCAATTAGTCATAATAATTAACTTTAACGTTTCCATTAATGTCTTCACAATGTGCTTTGTCATCACATGCGTATCATTTTCTTGTCATTGTTGTTATCTTCTTGTTTTTCACTTTCTTTGAAATTATTCTCTTGTTTCAATTCACTTATTTCGTTCCTTTCTCTTGAAAATTATCCTCTTCCATCATTGACAAGCTATTATCATTTTCTGGGATCTCTGATAATTTTCCCTTCTTGATTATTAGGATTCTTCTTAATAATTATAATTGATTCTCTCCTCTCAATAATTATCTCCTGATAATTAGGATCTCTCAAACTTGATTACATCGATAATAATGAGTCTTAGAAATTTTTGTAATGGTAAAGGCTACGGTCACATAGCATAATGTAATCAGTTGAAGTAATGTGCGAGTAGTCATCATGTATTCCAAACTGATGTAATAGTCATTGCACATTGGTATCAACTTCTATTGGACATTTACATCAATTTTATATCATGAATGTGGACATTTGATGCCAATATCAAATATTATTGAATGTAATATTTTTCAACTTTAAAGTCGACTTACTCATACGAAAAATGTAATGTCATTACATTCAAATAAGAACAATTCTCGGGAATCGAATTAGTGGAGATTGAGATGGAAAAGGGAATATAATACGATTGTATTATATCGATTTTATACGATTGTATTATTTACAATCGCTTAATACGATCGTCAATTGTAGTGAAGACTGTTTGGGGCTTAATGCTTGTAGTCTTCTTTGTTCTGTAATAAATAAATAAATATTGCTTCGAGAGAAAGAGGGAGATACATAACTTATGTTCGATTATTATTTCATAGATTCTCACATTGTTAGAGAGAGAGAGAGGAAGGGAGAGAGAAAGAAAGGGAAAGAACAATTTGAATACAGAACAAAGATAAAACAATTTCACTGAGGTGAAAAGCCTATGGCTTACGTATGCTTGTACAGTGACACAGCTATTGGGTTCATGGCAGTTGCGTGGTTAGTGTTATCAATGCAGCATTCGACAAAAAACGAAACATTCATGAGAGAGAGAGAGAGAGAGAGAGAGTGAGAGAGAGGAAAACACTGGCCAAATCTCAAACACAAATACGATTTATTTAGAAAGCGTTGTGAAAATCCCAAATCGAATTAGCTCTCATGGATCAAACGCAGCTGCATTTTGCTGACTTTGCGATTTGATCCCTTTATGGGGAATATGGAGAGGGTTTCCTCTCTATATATCCGAGAATATGACTACTAGACTTGTAGGAACATGATATGAATGCTCGAAGCAATCACGTCACAACAGGTTGATGGATTAATACAACAATGAGGACAATCTTACTCACCACCCAATTGAAGATTATCGCATCAGTTTTTATATTTTTAAATTTGTTGCATTTATTTGCACCTTCATGATGATGAACAATAATTGGATCATTCGCTTCCTCTTTTCGAAATTTTATTCTAAATTTCTTTCCTTGCACGTTTCATTCAAGTGTTCATTCGTGCAAGGTGTGAGATTTAGAATAACATTTCGAGAACAGAATGATTTGATGCAATGATTCATCGAAGGTGCAAACAGAACAAGTACCGTAAGTCGCGGTGAAGATCGATGCCACTAGACACCTGTGCAATGATAGAAACGAATGAAGTCATCGATAGTCCAGTCACTATATACATTGGTGCATGCAATTTATATTGTAGTTCTGATTTTTTCCATATATTATTTGGGTACTAAAGAGAAGTCCAGAACCAATTTCTTCTCGCAAAATTTCCTTGTGCTACATACAGGGTGGTCCAAAAACCTCGTATTTTCGGCTCATTTTCCAGTTTCCAGCTATTTCTGTCAAATCTCGTAATCGGACAGGAACATTTGCTCTCTCCTTTTTTCTAGATTATAAAATTCTGGATAGAATGAGATCATCAGAAACTCTGTATCTCCAATGAGTACTTTGTTATGATTTTTCAAAAATGAGTGAAGTTTGAAGAAGAAAATCAATTTTGTTGAATTTTAGGTATTGATCAACAATATCTTCCGATTGTTACCATTGAGATGTATAATTCAAAATCCCTCGGGGCGTATTTTTGTGTTCTACAATCTGAGATCAGGTAGAGCGCTCTATCTCATATAGATTTCCAGGTACACCTGACTACAATTATGCTCCTTGTATTGTGAAAAACACCTAATTTTCAGCTTCAACCATCATCACCAACTACATAGTCTTCACATTGATATTTCGCACAATAACATGAGTTCATGAGATTATGTTCTATGAGAATCATCCGTTAGGGCGTAGCCGGCCCTCTCTTACACTTAACCCTCCAATACAATTCTAAGTAAAACTAAAACACTGTACAACAAAGATTATAAGTTAAAAAAAACTTATTTTTCAAAATAATAAAAACTTCCAAATAGCGAATGAAAGAAAGAAAACAAAATTAAAATGTATTTCTAATTTAAATCAGTGAAAAGAATACAATAAGAAGAAAGAAGAAAATGAAAAGTAGAAACGGAAGAAACGTCAGTTCAAAATCCATAGATCATTCCGATAGAAGTAGAAAGTGAGTGAGTGAGTGAGTGAGTGAGTGAGTGAGTCAGTCAGTGAGTGAGTGCCATTTCGCTTTTATTTTCCTGCATATTCCATCACCACCACATGTCTTACCTCAGGCCTATAAATACTATTAATTGGTTAATTGATTGAGTTATCCGGAGCAATTATGAAATATAATGAACCTTTTAAAATATAAAATTTCAATTTATTCAATAAAAATAGGCCAAAGTAGTAGTGGATATTTCTAAATTGGGATTTCAAGATTATAAACCCCAATCTATCCAATCTATATATATAGAAAGTGTCTTCTTTTATGTGCCATATATATAATATATATATATATATATATATATATATCCACTACTACTTTGGCCTATTTTTATTGAAAATTGAAATTGTTTCCATATTTTTATATTTTAAAAGGTTCATTATATTTCATAATTGCTCCGGATAACTCAATCAATTGATAGTATTTATAGGCCTGAGGTAAGACATGTGGTGGTGATGGAATATGCAGGGGAATTTGACAAAATATATATATATATAATATATATATATATAATATATATATATATATATATATATATATATATATATATAATAAGGGTGAGTTGATCAATAATAATATATATATATTTAAATAAACTTCCTAGATGTGACGTCACACTCAATTGCCAAATTAAGGAGGGAATAGGATGAGTGGTGAATATTTTTATATTTATATATATATATATATATATATATATATATATATATATATATATATATATATATATATATATATATATTATTGATCAACTCACCCTCATAAAACGGTCGACTTGATAAGACAACGACATATATTTGTTATCTCTCCTTCACATATGAAGATTGTTCAGTTCTCAGCACATCATCATATAGCACAACCTGACACATGCAAGACAAAAACTGGTAAGATTTTTCCTTCACCGTACTTCCTAGATGTGACGTCACACTCAATTGCCAAATTAAGGAAGGGAATAGGATGAGTGGTGAATATAATTTGATATTTTATTTTATTTCGAATTACTTTAATTTTTTAATAATTTGAAAAATATTTCCATCTGTAGAATATTTTTGTTTGGCCAATCAATCTATCAGTTGTATGGAGGGAGCGCTCTCTGTTATCGGCAAAGGAGATAATAAACTCAGAGATTGGCGCCTACTTTCAAAATTCGTTTGATTAAGGCTGTTTCTATTCTTATTAGAAAATACTCCGTGACATCGCCCACTTGATCAATGTTTCTAAAAATTAGAAGCTTGATCACAATATCCAGTGAGGCCAATATTTAATCATAAAAATAATACACCATTTACATCAAGACATTTTGCCACATTGAAACATTGCCATAATTGAACATAATTATCACAGCTCTGGTTATCACCTTCAGGATCACAAACAAACGATTATTAAATTATTGAAATATCACAGTCATGTCGTCATGTAATACAGAAGTACAAAAAACATTAGAAAGGGTTCACACAATTGAATATCTTGGTATATTATTGGATCAACATTTAAAATGGAACAAACACATAGATTATTTGTGCTCAAAGTTGAAATACCTCATTTACATTTTTTACAAAATAAATAAAATAAAAAACATAGGCATTATACGGAAAATTTACTTTGCATACGCTCACTCATTATTTCAATATATCAATGAAGTATGGGGAGCTGCTTATGATACACATCTGAAGAAATTATTCATCTTACAAAAACATATTATAAGAGCAGCATTAGGAAGACCTCGACTCTATCCTAGTATGGGAATTTTTCTTGGATTTAAGGTGCCTACAATAAGACAGAATTTTATAAAAAATATAATACTCCATATCAATAAGAATAAATCTAATTTCCCTGCACACATTACACCCCATAATACACGTCCTAACAATGGATTTAACACAGAACTCATTAAGCTAACCATATGCAGGCATCAATTTAAATATTATCACGGCTACATTATAAATAAAATTCCAAACGATTTCATAGATAAACAAATGACACGTAAATTAAGCAAAAGCATAGATTATTGGATTGAACATAACATATTATTCAAACTAGTTGTATAAAGTATAATATTGTATCCAACAAGCATTGTAACTAAAAACATTGAGCAATTGTTTTTCCATTTTCACGTTCTCGAACCAGGTATTGTAAATGTTCCCACATCATCTTTTTTTATTGTATTGTTTTATGTATTCTCTGTGTGAAATATTCACTTCATGATGGCCTCAAGACGTCACAGTGGTTAATTGGATTCTACTTTGTCATATAGTATGTACTATTCTTAAGTTTTTAATTTTTTTCTGAGCCTTTGAGACTTTTGTATATTGCTGTAATACTTTCTTTAGCTCTTTTTAATTTAATTTTTATATCGCTTCTTACTTGACTAGAATTGAAGCAGAATAAGTGAACCGCAACTCACTGCCAACACACAAGGACTCTTATGTTGGCAGTGCCGAATATTACATTGATAATTTATTGTTGTGCAAGTTACAATAAATGTCTATTTGTAGGTAATTGTATATTGCATACTCTAGTGATTGTATTGTACAAATATTTGTATGTGATTTTTGGCAATAAATTCAATTCAATTCAATTCGAAAGTGATAGTTTGGAGAATACTTGGGTATTGTGAATACTCTATACCCAAACGATGATGGTTATGTGAATTTTCAGTCACCCATATTTCATATTTTCGATATAAGCTCTTTATCATGCAATGAATTCCATAGGCTATGAATTCACTTATAATAAATGTAGATGGCCCTAAGGAGTATTCAAGGTATTCTGAAATCTGTTTAGTGTTCAGTGCAAAATACTTATGAGTGATTAAAATTGAAAAAAAAATTCAAATGGATTTCTAATTTTGGATATTGGATCATATGACATAAAATTATTTCTTTGGTGAGCTTTATTTCCACATATAGTTACTATTCTTTGGGAGTTTCTGAGAAAAATGATGCATGATACATTATCTTATGTGCTTGGATGTATTCCTACAATTATTATTCAAATAAACCTCTGCAAACATGCTGAATTCGGCTTGACAGTTCAGACAAAATCAACTCCCAGTAGTAGGGTTGTCAAATATACATTCTTGTTGTGATTCGGTTGACCAGTATCTCTGCTTGAAGTTAGATAGAAATTCGTCCAATGACTGGAATTCATCTTTCTCTGATAAGAATGAGAATAATGCATCCGATTTTAGAAGAGAACAAAGTTGTAATTTCCATTCAAACCAAGGCATACCATTAAGCTCTTGTACAGTTTGTATTCGGCAAATAAATTCAATGGCATTCATGGATTTATTCCGTGGGTCAAACGCTCCTAAGGTAGGTGTTATTTGGCTAAACCTATGCTGTTCTAGGTTACCAGAACTAGTAATATTTATTTTATCTACTCTTATGTTCAATCTCTCAATAGACTCAGTTGTACCAGTTATATTTGCTTCCAATTTATTATTAGTCTCTTGCAATTCGACTGTAAACTGTTCATTTTTCATTCAAAACAAGTTTCAATTTACCTATCAGGTCAGCTTGTTTATTACCTAACCTCTCTAGAGTCGTTACAGTACCCTCTTGTTTCTCCTGTGAAGAATCGACTTTTTGAATTATATTAGTCACTAGATAATCCACTTTTTCTACTACAATAGAATCAATGCTCTCAAAATTATTTTGAATTTGGAGTTGATGCTCTTTCCACTCTGTTGTGAGACCTGAATGAAAAAATGTCCACTCTTTGGTCTGTTCTTGGACAAAAACTTTATGCTCATTTTCTAACTCTAGGTTCATATTTTTAAACCCTCTTTTACTTCTTTTTCAAAACGTTTTCCTAAGTCATCAACTGGAATTGAAATCTGTGTGACTGTTTGGTTAAATTTCTTGTTCAATTCTACACTACGTTGATTCACCTGATAACCGACAGTAAATATTTGTAGTTTAGTTTTGTTGGCCACAGCTTCAACCCTGGAAACAACTTGATTTATACCGGTTGTAAGTTCATCAATTATCTTACTCATGATTTCTATCACATTGTACATAGTGGCCATAGTAGTGGGAGAGTTATTCTCAACTTGAGGGAGATTATTTTCAGTCTTTTCTATTTTAAAAATATTTTTAGACTCAGAATCATCAGGTACTTTGACTACTTCTGGTTCAGCATCAGAATTAGGTTCTGATGAATTATCAGGCTCTTAAATTCTAGCTGAATCAAGTTTAGGAAGTAGTATAGAAATGGGGAGTCTGGTGCACAAGTGCACCAGACTCCCCATTATCCTCAAGGTCATCCACGTCATCCAAAACTAACCTCAAGGTAATCCACGTCATCCAAACCTAACCCCAAGGTCATCCACGTCATCCAAACCTAACCTCAAGGTCATCCACGTCATCCAAACCTAACCTCAAGGTCATCCATGTCATCCAAACCTAACCTCAAGGTCATCCACGTCATCCAAACCTAACCTCAAGGTCATCCACGTCATCCAAACCTAACCTCAAGGTCATCCAGGTCAACCACACCTAACCTCAAGGCTATCCAGGTCAACCACACCTAACCTCAAGGCCATCCAGGTCAACCACACCTAACCTCAAAAAAAAAAAAAAATAAAAAATAAAAATTGAAAAAAAAATTAAAAAAAAAATAAAATAAAAAAAAATTGAAAAAAAAAATTAAAAAAAAATTAAAGAAAAAAAAACTCATAAAATCGGGAATAAATGAGAAAAAAATGGGACATTGTGTCTTGAGCAGTCGTGCCACCAGTACGTGTGTGTGGGTGATTTTCGTGTAGTAATGAGATCACACCAGATGAATATGTCCATGGGAGACTCTAGATCGACATGGCCATGCTGCTCTAAAGATCAAAATGGCATTGAAGATAGATATTTTCAACGACTCCCACTCTATGTTCAGACATGACATATGGACATTCTCAATGACCCTCACACCTCCTGTCATATGGACCATCATGTCTGTATGGCATAATTGGGTCGTCCACTCAGTGGTCAGTCAGTCAGTTCAATTACTGATCAGTCACTGTTCAGTTACTGATCAGTCACTGTTCAGTTACTGATCAGTCACTGATCAGTCACTGTTCAGTCACTGTTTAACTGTTCAATTAATGTTCAGTCAATGTTCAGTCACTGTTTAACTGTTCAATTACTGTTCAGTCACTGTTCAGTCACTGTTCAGTCACTGATCAGTCACTGTTCAGTTACTGTTCAGTCACTGATCAGTCACTGTTCAGTTACTGTTCAGTCATTGAACACTGACTGATCAGTAATTGAACTGACTGACTGACCACTGGTGGCCGTGGCCATTGGTCATGTGACTGGGGAGGTGGAGTGGGGTCATTGGAACAGCCTTCGTTGAAAGTCAGTGTTCAATGACTGAACAGTAACTGAACAGTGACTGATCAGTGACTGAACAGTAACTGAACAGTGACTGATCAGTGACTGAACAGTAACTGAACAGTGACTGATCAGTGACTGAACAGTGACTGAACAGTGACTGATCAGTGACTGATCAGTAACTGAACAGTGACTGAACAGTGACTGAACAGTGACTGAACAGTAATTGAACAGTCACTGTTCAGTAACTGAACAGTGACTGATCAGTAACTGAACAGTGACTGAACAGTAACTGAACAGTGACTGAACAGTAACTGAACTGTAATTGAACAGTTAAACAGTGACTGAACAATGACTGATCAGTGTATGATCAGTAACTGATCAGTGACTGATCAGTAACTGAACAGTGACTGATCAGTAATTGAACTGACTGACTGACCACTGAGTGGATGACCCAATTATGCCATACAGACATGATGGTCCATATGACAGGAGGAGTGAGGGTCATTGAGAATGTCCATATGTCATGTCTGAACATAGAGTGGGAGTTGTTGAAAATATCTATCTTCAATGCCATTTTGATCTTTAGAGCAGCATGGCCATGTCGATCTAGAGTCTCCCATGGACATCTTGATCTAGTAGGTCTACCATGGACATATTCATCTGGTGTGATCTCATTACTACACGAAAATCACCCACACACACGTACTGGTGGCACGACTGCACAAGACACAATATCCCATTTTTTTTTCTCTCTCATTTATTCCCGATTTTTAGTATTTTTTTCCTTTATTCTTTTTTTTTCTTTTTTTAATTTTTTTCTATTCATTTTTTTTTTTAATTTTTTAAAAAATTTTTTTTTAATTTTTTTTTTCAATTTTTTTTTTTTTTTTTTTTTTAATTTTCGAGGTTAGGTGTGGTTGACCTGGATGGCCTTGAGGTTAGGTGTGGTTGACCTGAATGGCTTTGAGGTTAGGTGTGGTTGACCTGGATGACCTTGAGGTTAGGTTTGGATGACGTGGCTGACCTTGAGGTTAGGTTTGGATGACGTGGATGACCTTGAGGTTAGGTTTGGATGACGTGGATGACCTTGAGGTTAGGTTTGGATGACGTGGATGACCTTGAGGTTAGGTTTGGATGACGTGGATGACCTTGAGGTTAGGTTTGGATGACGTGATGACTTGATCTAGTAGGTCTACCATGGACATATTCATCTGGTGTGATCTCATTACTACACGAAAATCACCCACACACACGTACTGGTGGCACAACTGCACAAGACACAATGTCCCATTTTTTTTTCTCTCTCATTTATTCCCGATTTTTAGTTTTTTTTTCCTTTATTCTTTTTTTTTCTTTTTCTAATTTTTTTTTTCATTTATTTTTTTTTAATTTTTTTTTATTCATTTTTTTTTTAATTTTTTAAAATTTTTTTTTTAATTTTTTTTTCAATTTTTTTTTTTTTTTTTTTTTAATTTTTGAGGTTCGGTGTGGTTGCCTGGATGGCCTTGAGGTTAGGTGTGGTTGACCTGGATGGCCTTGAGGTTAGGTGTGGTTGACCTGGATGACCTTGAGGTTAGGTTTGGATGACGTGGCTGACCTTGAGGTTAGGTTTGGATGACGTGGATGACCTTGAGGTTAGGTTTGGATGACGTGGATGACCTTGAGGTTAGGTTTGGATGACGTGGATGACCTTGAGGTTAGGTTTGGATGACGTGGATGACCTTGAGGTTAATGGGGAGTCTGGTGCACTTGTGCATCAGACTCCCCATTTTTATACTACTTTAGGAGATTCGATCTGGGTGAAGAACATTTGATTTAGATTTTTAGGACAAAAGTTTGAGGAAGATATACTGCCTAAATTTCTATCTTGCATACTTGATTCATCCAGGTCAACAACTGAAGGAGATTCTTGGTTTGTAGCCATTTTCCAACAAATACCTATCTTAACTTTTCAATTTCCCCAAATCTTCAAATCTTATCTCGCAAAATATAAATTCATCAATTCTCTAAACATAAATTATAGTTGTGATGTTATTTTTGGCATCGCATATGCCCTGCTGGCAGCAGTCTGTAGAGCAAAAGATTTTTGAATACTATTAATATTTTTCGCCTCCTGAAAGAGAAATACCACAAATTTTTTACCAGCTCTTCAAAAAGCTCAAATAATTCTCTGCTTTTAACGGCTGCAAACGGTGGCTGCTTTATGAATTTACAGTTCTCATGACTGATCTGGTTGACTCCACAATTATAGATGCAGAAGAGGTAAATAGATATAAGGGTTCTGATTTTCGTACTAGACAATAATGGTATCGACACTAATGCCACTCGCCACCATTTGACAAAGGGGTCAGCAGTGTGAGATGATACCGAGCGGAATCAGAGGCGACACTCTATCAAAATACCTTATAAATTCTATTAATTTATAGTGCTGCTGCAACATAATACTATGACCCTTGGGTTCTTCCAAATTGGATGTTATAGTTCTGAATAATTCAAATAAATCTTGAGAACGTAATATTTCTGAAAATTAAATAATCAATGCTGTATATCGCTGATTTATCCAACTTATTTGATGAAGAATACAGTTGGTTGATAATTTGAATAATTTGTCAATGATAGAAATAAATCATACTAGAATAAGATTGGTCATGCATAAAGACAGGATCATAAATGGAGGGTAAATCATGCAACAAATAAAATATATAATATTCATGAAAATATCAACCAGCAATAATGAAAAATAGAATGGTAAATATAAAAATAATATGAGAAAATATATTGCAAAAAATATCACAGATAGCTCACAAATTATTTTACTTTGCTTATTAGGATCAAATAATATATCTCGTTCTTCTTTAATCAAAATATATTCTGTCTATTTCTATAGCTTAGTTGTCGATTTGCTGTTGCTTGTCGAATAAAATTTATGAATCTTACTCCCATCAATATGAAAAATAAAAATATTGAAATATCTCAGGGCTTGGGTTCAGCCTCTGGTGGAATTCAGATAAAATAATTTATCTTGTGAACATGAGCTTCAGAAAATTCTTATAAATAACTGATAAAGAAGATTAATAAGTAAGCATATTATATAATAAATCAAATAATCATCAATATTTACTCTGTGCATACATAAATATTAAATTCTCATAAATTGTTCTTATTAAGACTTTCCCTTAAATGTTTGAATATTTGCACAAATTTCAATATTAAATATGATTTTTGAATAGACCTTCAACGAGCTAGCCTTATTTAATTGTGATCGATTTGTAGCAATGAGGGCCCTCTTAAATAATTATCGAACTCATGTGTAGATCTTTCACAATTATTGATGGTGGCCTGGACATTTTCCAGTTTCTTGTGCTGAGACCTAACAATTTCTTTCAATATAAGTTTTTGGTAAATACCCAAAGATTATTGTTATATATTATAGTCATTTTTCCACCACCGAAATGATGTTTATTATCTACTTGCACAAACATACAGTAACACATTAAGAACTTATAATGGTGCGTACAGATTTATGTGCCGCGAACATGAGTAATTCACTTCTAATCAGCTGATGCCAAGCTTTTTATATCTGTATTTTACCGTTTCTGTAAAAATACAGATATAGTCAGCTGATTAAAAATGAATTGCTCATATTCGCGGTGCGTAAATCTGTACGCACCTTTATAATACGAAAGCACGTCCAGAAAGTAAGTTCCGTTTCAATTTATATCCGCTACAGCGCTGCGATCGCTGTTCCGCACTAGTGCGGTAGACGCTCGGTATCAAGGAGAAGAAACGTGCGCCATTTGGAGATCGCTGTCAGCCACACACGTTTAGTTGTGCTTGTTTACAATGTCAGTGTTGATTGAAAATCCCGCCGCTAGTGAAATCAGGTCTGTGATTCGTTTTCTGAATGCAAGGAAAGTGAATCCCAGTGAAATTTATTGGCAAATTTGCGATGTTCATGGACAAAGTGCGATGAGTTATTCAATGGTGAGAAGATGGGTCCGTCAGTTCAATGACGGACGTAGTGATGTGCTTGATGAAGAACGAAGTGGGCGTCCATCTTTGGTTACAGAAGAACTGTTTCACGCGATTGATGACAAGATCCATGAAAACCGAAGGTTTACAATTAGTGCTCTCGCTATGGAATTTCCCCAAATTTCAGGATCACAAATGCATGAAATTGTTACCGGAAAACTGAAATTTCGACAAGCTGGAAGAAACTGTTCCCAACTGGTTGAAGACACAGGCGGCAAATTTCTATGAAGAAGGCATACAAAAACTTGTGCCACGCTATGACAAATGTCTGCAAAATTTCGGTAGTTATGTGGAAAAATAGTTTAAGAATTGTAGAATTTTGTGCAATAAATAACTTTTCTGTATCTGTACACAATTTAATTTTATTACCAAACGGAACTTACTTTCTGGACCTACCACGTAATTGAAGCTTCTTTCATGAGTATATGTCGTGCCTTTCATACTAATTTTACTCTTGGAATGAAAGTGCTCAATAATATTAAAAAGATAAAAAGTTTTCTTTCACAACAAGTTATTCCTGCAATGTTGACTTGGATCATTGACTGGTAACTTGATTTTATATCTATCGTTTGTATTCTTCGAACATTAATAAAGCTATGACTTATAACAATACAATTGATAATTTAGAGCTTTATTCAGACTTTGCCAATAAATTTAATGATCAGCTTTTGGCTTCTCATTATATTCCATAAAATAATGGATTATCGACTAGGTTATCGTATGTAATTTTGCATTAATCTATACATTTTATTCTCAATTACAATTTCAAGATAGACGTTAGGCTTTTAATTTTTATAATAGATTCAGGGCTCCACGTTAGGCGCCACGTGGGGTTATAATCTTGAAATCCCAATTTAGAAATATCCACCACTACTTTGGCCTATTTTTATAGAATAAATAGAAATTTTTATATTTTGAAAGGTCCATTATATTTCATAATTGCTCTGAATAACTCAATTAATTAATAGTATTTATAGGCCTGAGGTAAGACATGTAGTGGTGATGGAATATGCAGGAAAACTTGGCAATATATATATATATATATATATATATATATATATATGTATATTATTGATCATGATCAACTCACGGCTATATATAGTCCTCATAAAACCGGTCGATACGATACGACAACGACATATATGTGTTATCTCTCCTTCACATATGAAGCACGTTCAGTTCTCAGCACATCATCATACAGCACGACCCGACACATGCACGACAAAAAACTGAAAAGATTCTTTCTTTACCGTACTTCCGAGATGTGACGTCACACTCAATTGCCAAATTAATGAAGGGAATAGGATGGGTGGTGAATATAATTTGATATTTCATTTTATTTCGAATTACTTGAATTTTTTAATCATCTGAAAAATATTCTCATCTGTAGAATATTTTTGTTTGGGCCAATCAATCTTTCAGCTGTAAGGAAGGAGCGCTCTCTGTTATCGGCGATGGGACATAATGAACTTGGAGATTGGCACCTACTTTCAAAATTCTTTTGATTTAGGCTGTTTCCATTTTCATTGGAAAATATGCCGTGATATCGCCCACTTAATTAAGGTTTCTAGAAATTGAAAGCTTGATCACAATATTTAGTGAAAGCTGAAAAATCTCTATGAGATGTTCTCACGAAGTTTACTCTTCTGACATGTGTGCTTGCTTATTCTGCATTCCTCTGTAATTAATCATCTAGTCCTTCATTTTTTTATTCACCACCTGGTCCAGTCGTATTTATTTCTCTTCCTTTATCTCATCACTTCATTTCTTTCTATCTACTTCTCCTGTTACCTTTTTCAACTTATCAAGGATTGGAGGTTTTCCTAGTGCATGGGTAACCATAGTTGGAAAAAGCCTTGAAGCCTTCACTTTTTTTGCACCACTTTCTCTTCATTTTGTTTTATTTGTATTGTTGTTGTTGTTTGCATCTATTCTTTACATTGATATGTATCAATCTTGTAAGTGTTTGTGAAATAAAATAAAATTGAATTGGATTGAGTTGAATTGAATTGAATGAATGTAGAGTCGATAGCGAACTGAGATCTGAATATTGACCTGACCGTTCTGTTCAAAGCCTGAAGCTCGGTTCAAATGTTCTGTTCCTTTGAACCCGGAATAAAACAAATCAAAAATAATGCGACCATATCAACAGGAAATCGTGGTTCAGCGTTCAACTTGTTGGTGCATATGACCGCCATTTCATTATGGGAAAGAGTTAAGACAAAAGAATCAAAGAGGCCCAGAGAATCAAAAATTTTTACTAATCTAAAAACTTCAATTAGAAGACGACGTAAATGCTGAGCTTGTGAATTGGGAATACAGTAAAGATCTCGGAGAGGGAATCCAGATGATTTGAATCGATATCTCTGGAAGTTGATTCATCTAATTTCAGATTTTTCTAAAAAAATAATTCATTGTATCAAGTCAAGTAGTTCTGTCAAGTCATGATTAAATCGAAGACATTTAGAACAAAATTTTGAGGATAAGGATATTCAATCGAATCCTTGACAAATCTCTGAAGGTTTTTCCGCTGTTGAATTGGCTATTAGCAGAATCAACTTCCGATGGTGGAGTGGTAAGAAAGAACAAGAATAGATAGTGATCACATTCTTGAATAATGCAACGATTATAAAATCACAGACATTTTTCGTGAGTGGAATGGAGCGAAATAGGACGTGGAAAACGTGGATAAGTAGAGTTCCGCTTTTGGAATGGATGGAACGAGGAGAAAAAGGGAGAGTTGGTGTGAAAATTAGAAGGAGAGAGAGTAGAAGAACAATATGAACAACAAATAGAAGGGAAGGACAAGTAGGGAAGTAGAAGGAGTAGAAGATGGAAGAGGAGGAGAAATAGTAGACAAAGAAAAAAAATGGAAGGGTGTAGAGGACGAGGAAGAAAATATGGAGGATGAGAAGGAAAAAGAGCAAAAAGAGAGTGAGTGAGAAAGAAGTGGGTGTAGGAGGTCATGGAGGAGGAGTAGAAGGAGAAGGACAGAAAGTCAAGAAAGATAAGAAGCAAAAAGAAGCAAGTGTGAACGGTTGTGGTGATAGAGGAGGAGGAGGAGGATGTGGAGTATGAGAAAATGGATAAGAAGAAGAAATGAGATTAGAGGTGATGGAGTAGTGATGGTGAAGAAGAAGGAGGCGGAGGAAAAGAAGAAGTAGAAGAAGAATAAGAAGAAGAAGAAGAAGAAGAGAAGAAGAAGAAGAAGAAGAAGAAGAAGAAGAAGAAGAAGAAGAAGTAGAAGAAGAAGAGGAAGAAGAATGAGCTATCTCTCGATGAATCGTGGAAGTGGTTTAAAGACCACGAAGGTGTTTTGAAAGAAGGGTTGAAGGTGGTAGAAGTGCTAGGTGAACTCTTGTCCAAAACGATAAAAGAAGGGAAAATAGAAAAGGGATTGGTGTAAGAAAGGAAAGAGAGAAGGAGGAAAGCAAATATTTTGCTGCGACCTGCTTTTAATGTATTCCATCCTCGAATCCCCTCTGCAGACAAAAAAGTGAGTGGAACTGCATTGTAATGCCTGGAACTGGTTGAAGATGAATTTTAAATTCCATACAGTTGCTGGCCACATTGAGAAAGCGGCTCAATATAATAATCCTTTTAACAAGAAAAAGTGTTGTACTCATGCAGTGAGTTGAGTTTTCTCAACGATTCCTTAAATAGTATCATTCGTTTGACATTTTTGAAGTGTCAAGCTCAAGTATATTCCAGACTATAGTCACAGAATACAAATATGCTGTATTATATTCTGTATGCTGTATTCGTATACTGTGCTATAATGAATTTCTGGAGAAACGTATCTGGCCTTAGCTACAGTTACTTGTTACTGTATAAGGATTCACTGTTAGTCTGATAGCCTGATCATGCTGACCAGATGGCATTAGTCATGAAATGCACTAAAGTTTGGAAAATACTAGTACATCAGATGTAGATCCTTCAGTAAGAATCACTTCAGTTTGTCAGCATTTCCTTAATATAACAAAAAGCTTCCTATTTCACCGATGCTAACTGTTTGAGCAAAATAACTACGATCCATACTAGTCACTCCGTGTGTTAGAGAAGTCGCTAGTGAACTGTTGTATTGTAATCTTTGAAACCAGCAACTTTCAATAATTTCTCTCTGCAACTTATATAATTATTATACAGAGTTGGTGAAAATTATGTAAACAGCTATTCATTTATTTCACAAGAATAATCTGACAGCAGGTTCCATTGGAAAACCTATTTGAATTGAAAAATTACTCTTCAAATGATTTCGATTCAGAAAGAGTTCAAAGAGAAAATGAATAGCGAAAGCTGCACATTGATATAGAAGTGATACACTGATGTAGAAGTTGTAAATTATGTTGTATATTAACCAACTGAGATCATGTATCAGAGTACGGAGGACTGTCTGTGTGATTGATCCCAAATAGCCTCAGCTGATGTTATGAATGAATGAATAGAAAAACTGTTGTGATCGCATGCAATGAATTCCTCAGCTGACTAAATAATAAACCAAGGAAATTTTTTCTTATGCACTTTCAATGTTCTTTGTTATATCCTGAAAAAGGACGAAGGAGTCGGTACATTTTGTTGTCCAACGCACTTGATCATTAAAAATTATTGAAGAATGTGTTCAAAATTTGAAGCTGATTGATCAAATCTTTCAAAAGTTACTGTCGAACATACACAAAGACGAACAATGACTTTGACATTGAGTCAAAAGTAAGAACTCGCTAACGCTCGTTAAAAAATGTCAAATGAATGCTAATGAATGAATTATTGAGAAATCGTGTCAGAGGGCTATAGCCATGAATCAGTCAAACCCTCCCAAATGCAACTGAAGATTCGATACATCTCTATTTGATAGTTGATATTCGATACCTTGAATAACGATAAACTAAGATAACATCTATATAATAAGAGTGAGTAGGGTTGTGTTTGTTCGTGTGCCAGGCACGGCCCTAGGGACTTGAAATGATAGATAATTTAATGCTCTACAATCTCGTAATTGGCACATTCTTTTTTCATCAATTGTTGAAAAGTTATAAGATTTGAAAGAGCGAAAAATGGAAGAAAAATTGAGTTTTCGAAAATGCATCACTTTAGAACATATATATCTCGAAAAGTATCAGATATATCGAAAACCTCTACCGAACAAAACTTGTAGAAAATGTATTAAGCTTCATTTTTATGTAGTTGATTATGTCAATAAAACTCATTGTTTCCAAGATATAAGCATGTAAGCAATAAGTGGAAAATGCAACTTACAAACCACCCTCATCCCTTCAGCACATGATGTAGGGGTTGAGATTTTTTATATGCTCACCTCCAAACTAGTGTCAATAAAGCTGCGAAGTCTAAAATTGAGTTCAAAACATTCCCTCCAAATTTCATTGTCAAATGATCTATTGTTGCTGAACAGGAAATTTCACTCTCAACATTAAAACTGCTGCAACACAGTCGTAGGGAAATTCGTAAAACAGTAAAATATACATCAAATTTAAAATAGTTTTAAAATAGACCCTTGCGAAGCATGGGTTACCTGCTAGTCGTAAATAATTCAATATCAACTATATCTTCATATTTCAAATTCAACTAATATTGTAGTGTCTATGCTTTTTTATAATGAGCTCAAGTTTAATGCATCATCAATCAATTATTAATTAATTATCAATCAGCATATAATTGATTAGATATTTCCTCCTACTATACCAAATTGAACTCAACTGATTTGCTTCTTCAATCACATTCCAATGCATTGTGTTTCCATAAAGAATGCAGTTACTTGTGACAAACAACAACCTTCTCAAAGAATTTCGCTATAGTGCTTCCCACTTCTGTCAGCATCCCTTACATTAGAAAAGCATTGTTGTTTCAAATTCGACCAATGCTGACAGCTTGAGGCGAATCTTACTAAAGTAGTCTATAAGAGTATATACGTCTACTTTGCAGTGAGAATTTTGTGTCTCATAAACCATAGAGCTGTCACATGCGTTCATGGAAAATCGCACATGAAATAAACAAACCGAATGTTTTGGTCGGTTATTTATTCCTAACAAAATGTGGGGAGGAAGATGATAATTTATTAGAAAGGCGAAAAAACACTAACGTGGATTTTTATGTATCTGAGGTAGATCTGAGAGAGAAACCTCACGTGGAACTCAGGTAGAAAGGATAGGAAAAGAGAGGAAAATTGCCAGAATTTTTGAAAATATAGGAGAACCACAAAAATACCTCTGATGAGTTCCAAAACCTATTTCCGAGTTCTTGAGCTTTACAGTTGCTGATGTCCTTAATCTCCCTCGTTCGATTGTAAACCACTAGTGACCCATCTTTCTCCAATCTTTGAATCAATATGAACACTTCCAAACTCAATGGACTGCAGAGATAATAATAACTTCTTCCTGATTTGAAAAGACGTCTCTGTTTACAGAACAAACTCTCTTCAAAGTGGAGTTTACCATAATATGCATTAAAAAATTATAAATAGGAATAATCCAGTGTTTCATATTAAATAAACAACATTATTTACATCAATAGAATTTTTCAACTGTAATATGATTGTCCTCAGGTTAGGGTTGGACCAAACGAGCTCAGAGCTAAAGCACGAATTCTGGAGCATGAAACACAAAAGCAATCAGACATATTATGAGAAACATGATAAATGATAATTATGTTTCCAAAAGTGTATGAAAACGATGTTAGTTCTCATGGCTTTAGAACTTTTAAACTGAGTGAACCCAAATTTCTATTAATCTTTGTTAATAAAAAGCTTTTGCTCATTCGATCTAACCTCAGCCATTATGATAATTATTATGTTCTGACACAAATATTGTAAACCGAGACCAAGCCCCCGTAGAGAATAAGAAACATGCTGATATTTGCAGATAATATCTTTAAAGCCCCGCACACACACATCGATTTATGTCCGTACGATATTTCGCTGTCCTTATGAATTCCATAAGATTAAACTGTCACAAATTGGATTTGTGATGATTGGAGAACCATCATTCAGTATATAATTTAGTGAACTTCTTCTATTTCAGTAGAAGATTAGGGTCAGATGTATTTTGCTCAGCTTAGAGTCGAGTGTATAAATCATCATCATCATTGACAACAATCCTGTGAATTATCATCAGTGGATTCATCTGAACCAGAAATTTCCAGATCTTGTTCACTAGTTTGAGCATTCTAGTATCTAGTATTGCAGCAGCAGCAGCAATATCGTCAAAGCGATAAGCAACTACCGGGTTGAGTCGGTATCGTTCTTCATGAAATTTCTGGTGAGAAGGATTGTTTACCGGACCAGTTTATTATAGTAATTAGCAGTATTGTCATCATGGTTTCACCCTTAGCATCAAAATCATCTGAATCATCCCCTGTCACGTGGTCAGTGGCGTGATCGTCTCCTGAGACTCCTATTGGTCGGTAATCTCTTTTCTCCCAGCCTCCTAATTTCCAGCGACCCTGTTCTGCTTCGAGGAGGCCTAGGCAGAGAGGCAGTTGTTCAGCGATCGAGTTTGTGTACGGCCGCGTTCCGTGCGGCGTCCCCAAATGTGGTTTTCTGTAGGGATACTATTCTATTGAATAGAATATTGTGAGTCGAATTACCGACTATTTGAAGGTTTAAAGATCGATTTTTTGTAGTTCTTAGACTTGCAATTGCTTGTAAAAGCCCATTAAAATATTTTCCTGGATTAGGAGTCTCTGACTCGATATTTTCCTTGTGGAACATCCCGGAAAAATCCTTTCCTATCCTGACAACGACAGACTGTTGTCTTCCCGATATTATTCTACAGACTGTGTCTGTGAAAACCTTTTCTATCCTCTCATAATAGTCGACATACTGACTATTAATTTAAAAGCGCTTTGGACGATTGAGAGTGATTCCCATTCCCTCAAGGGCTGTCACAGATTAGCCCTTAATAACCGGCGCGCAGTTGCTAGACTAGCGCGGAAATCCTGTTTAGCAGTTTCAGAATTGCTGAAGATCCTTTCGCAGCTGCAGGCTCGCGATTCAGAAATCCTACACCTAACACCCTATATACTGAACCTCAAATATCCCATATTGGAAATTTATACTCTGTATTTAGCTAGCAGGTCGAGCTTGCTGAGAGCTAGAGTGCATTTCTCAGATTGCGGATTATTGAACAGATATCTGTTTGCTGTAGAGAATAATAATCTTATTATTGATTCTCTGTACCGTATACCCTATACCCTATACCTCAGATCCTGTACCCTATTCTCTATAGCTTACACCCTATACCGTAGAGAATTATAGTTTAACTATATCTTAAATACCACTTACAACTCCATAGATCCATCATACCTTCACCCTATAGCTCTCACCTTAAACCCCATAGAAAAACCTCTTCCGGGCTCGCAGATCCAGTCTGCCCGCCGTAAGCTCGCAGTTGGTTCAGATTGCGTACTACCTTTACAAATATAATTATTTGTAGGGATCTGATAGTCAGATCTGTCTCCTTGTATAGGGTTATCTTAATCTCCCTTAACACCCACCCTGTATTCCAAAGGCCGAGGGCCGAATCGGCCAGCAACGGTCCGGGCAAATACTCTTCCCCTGAAATTAGAAATCTCGCGAAAGAAGCGAAATTAGAAATCTCGGTAAAGAATCAGGATAGGGGGAGAAGTGTAGGTCCGGTATCTCCACCTGTCAGTACAACTACTGACCCCGACCAATACCCGGCTGTAGCTAGTCCGCGTCGTAGCAATACTTCGCAATTATTAGATAACCTAGGGGGTGGAATAGGTGTATCCAAATAAAACAGAACTTGAGAAACATCATCTGTTTGAAATCATCTGTTCAATCTAATAGAATTTATAAGGTCGGCAAACAATCGTACGAACAAAAATCAATTAGCTAGCCTAGGTCTACTGATAATAATTTAGCTATAACATTTTGAAATTTATCTCTTTAGAGGCATGTATGCAAGAGGCACACATGCGACAACACAGGCTGTTCTCCTTGTGCGAGCATAGCTCGCTTTCATGCTGCTTGGAAACGCGTGAGAGTAATAATTGTTGAACAAGCGTGTTTTACACTATTAGTTACTAATTTAGGAATGATCGTAGAATCAGGCACCAAAAATAGACGTAGAGTGTGTCTTTGGACTGCTTCCTACGGAATGCTGACAGTTAAAAGTGAATATCACTGAGGCATTATCAACAAATTATTTATAGCAGCATTCATTTTTTCAGAAGAGTACCACTTGCCAGTGACACCACAATTAATGCAACGTATATGGCGTGCTAAAACCCCAAGAGTCCACTTCCACTATCACTATGGTCAGCAATGTTGCTTTCCACAAATTCTTCTACCTGCTTGGATTCAATTAAATTCAACCGTTTTAGTTGCATCTGCTTGAAAAGCATGTAATTACGCTTGGTCACGATGGTCTTGATGGTTTTTCTCTTCCTTCCTTCTTTTCAGTTAATGAGCAACAATAGAGAAGAGAAATGAGCCGTTCCAGAGCTAATAACGTCAACTTATAATCTCTTCATTTTCACGTTGCTATCAAATTGAATTTTCTTTCAAGTTATTGACGACTTGTTTCATCGACGAGTACTCTGAAGCCTTAAATTATTGATGAAAGATTTTACTACAAGAATTTGATATCATTATACTTATGTAAGGAAGGCTCTTAGCTCACTGTGAATGTAGCATTGCCATTCAGGTAGTTACAATAATCTTCCTCTTACGATAATCTACATGCGGTATTCGAATGAGACGTTTCCAAGCAAACTACTCAGCAGATTTCATGGGATGGCACCTCTCTGCTCTTCCACAAATATAATCTTTCAAATTGCCATATCGCTTCAACCGATCTCAGTATCTACAAAAACTATTTAATGGTTAGATTCCTCAGTTGAATTATCCATAATCTCAATTTCCGATGACCACCGTTTGTATAGAAGTGGAAATCACATTACAGTATTCATCACTATCGAATAAAAATACTTTAAATTTTGACAGCACGTTGATGATAGATCGTGAACATTAGGTGTGACTTTACATTGACATCACCCCACATTTATTTGAAATGTCGAGATACCGGTTTCGATTGCAAGGCCATTATGAATCTGTTGTAAAATTAAACTAAAGTACGAAGTAGTGGCATATGAATATTGAGCAAGCGGTTTGGTACATTGATGAATGATCAATTCTATCATTGGACGACGATCCCATTATACAAACCACTCCCACGATGACCGTTCGTCATATAAACATCACTGCAATGACGATTCACAACAATCATAATCCATAATGGTGTAACAACAACTCTTCTCATTTCATACTGATAGGGTGATACAGTTTCTCAAATTAAGATATTATTTGAATTTGGATATTGGAGCAGCACTGATATTATCTTATGACTGAAGCTTGATAGCTCTTCAAAAGTAGCATTATTGTATTAAAAAAAGAATTTCTACCAGTGTGAAATAATTGAAATGAATAACGAGAGAATGATTTAAATTAATACTCACCACTGGTGCCTAGTAAGAATCACATTCGATGCTCACCTGCAAAATAAAATCACCATTACTTCAATCCTTCTAATAAATTAATATCGGGGCACCGAGCTTCTCTCATTATTTATTCGTCAACGACTTCCCCCAGCGATCCCACTTCACAAGGCACGGTCTGCATCTCAATCGTCGCAGAAAGCTGATACTAGCCAAGAACTTTCAAGTATTTGCCATGCAGAATGCTGCGAGGATTGGTGTGGGTGACATTGATCTATCGGCGACTACTGGTGACAGGGCTACAACTGCGGATGAGCTGCGGATCCCTCATTTGCCTGAACCTCCCGCTATTCACTATCTGGGTTCCTACCCTATCCCACCCAATCCACCCAGTTCTCCTGCAGATCTCTTGAATCAGATCCTAATGGCACTGTCCTTTCAGAGAAATCTTACTTGTCTTCCCATCAATCTTTAGATTTTTTAGACAGTTCTCTATCTCTTTTTTCAAACAAAACACTGTGAATAAAATTTAGATATACACCCTTTGCTCGGATTTTTGTTCCTTAATATTCAGGGATTGAGTAGAAGATCATTTCATTTAGACAGCTACATTTCAAGTTTTAATAGTGGCGCTGAGGCTCCTATCTTATTTTTGTGCCTAACAGAACATTGGCTATGTCACGATGAATTGATCCATTCTCACCCCGATAATTTTTATTGTGCTGCCAACTTCTGCAGAACAAATCACATTAGGGGAGGGACTGTTATTTTTGTAGCTGATGACATTGAAACTAGTGCCTTGGATATAAGTGATTTCACCTCAGAATTTATATTTGAGGCTTCGGCTGTAATAGTAGACAAATTTGAAATTATTGTAGTCTGCATGTATCACTCTCCGGGATATAACCCATATGAATTCTTGAGTGCTCTTGAGAATCTCCTTAGCCACTTGTCTAAATGGGAAGATTACACTGTAATAGCGGGGGGTGATCTCAATAAATGCTGATTTCGATGTTTTGACCTCAAAGAAAACAGTCTTAGAGTTACTCAATTCACTTAGAGAATTCAACTGTTATTGTTTGAACTCACAGCCTACCAGAGGTGATAGCTGTCTCGACAATGTTTTTGTTAATTGTCATACTGATCGTGCAGAGAGTAGGGTAGTAAAGGACTTTCCGTTCACAGACCATGATGGTTTAGTTGTAAGATTAGTGAAACCTAAAATATCTAATATAACTCTGATAAGTGAGCCGAATAATCTGACTAGAAGTAGTTTTAAACATGTTTTCCCAGAGAGAAGCTTTCAACGACTTATTGAAAAGTTGAGATTTACTGATTGGAGTATGTTATCACATCATCACTTTTGTGATGTAATGACAATGTTCAGTTTCTTTTTTATGATCTTGACCAATATAGTACACGTTTTCTTGGTTCTTGAGCCTTGTAGAATCATAAACAGAGTGAAAAAGAAAAATTGCTATACTCAGGATTTAGCCAAGGTAAAGGATAGGATAATTTCACTTCATTTATTACATAAAAGCACAAGCAGTGTCGAAATTAAGAACCAGTTGACTGCATTGAAAAAGTCTATATCAGAGAGGTGACTAATGCCAAAGTTTCTTATAATAGTAAACTTATCGAATCTAGCAATAATAAATGTGAGACTGCATGGGCTCTCATAAAAAAAAGTTATTTAGTTTACACAACTTACATAATTCTTTTCAGAATTAAATTCTCTACAATTTTTATTGCAAAAAATTATTTGTTTACTGGTCATTAAAGAAAGTTATTGGGCATCAAACGTAGAAGTCTGTGTTTTTCTACTTGAATTTTTTGCATATTTCAACTTTTTTCTCAAAAACTACTCACACTACAGCTTCCAGACTAGTTTTATTCAATTTTCCAGATATTTTTCCATATTAATCCAGCATAAGTTTATCAAAAACTAGTCCCCAAACAATTCAGTATCGGTGTATTTCACCAGAGGAACTGAATTCCGGGCGAAATCTTTCACTCTGTATAGCTCGCTAATGAAGCGTTTATGGATATATGTTCATGAAAACTTTTTTCCTTATTTCCACCTCTACTATCACGTATCAAATTATTCTACCATAATTAAGAATCACCTTGTATATATAAATATTTATCATATTTATTATGTAACAGTTTACCGTAGAAATATACCTTATCGGTTGCAAACAATATCTTTGTCTGTCATAGAATGCATAATATTAAAAGCACATAAATAACAACATAATGATGAGTTAATTATCACATTTCAATCGAAACATAGACATCAATAATGATGACTGTATTGTAATAGTGGCATTATAATCATTTATTCACGTAGAAAATATTGATTTCCTGAACCAGCAATGAAAGCTGAATTGTTGTAATCAACTTGGTTGAATCTCGAAAAATATAATATTTAGAATTTAGAGAATTAAAGAGTGGAAATTTAGTTTCAGCGCATGTCAAAGCAATAGACGAGATTGATTGTTTCGAGCGCCATAGTGTAAATAAGATGCAACTTAGAAAGCAGTACTAGAGGTATATTACTGTTTACTTCGGTGAAGAGAGTAAACCGTGCCGTACCGCGTCGGCTGTTTCCCCTTCCACAGCGTCAAATCGAATAGCAAATACATAACAATGAACATCAATGAATTTGAAATGGAATTGCCGATATTAATTATTTGGCTTATTTTTCTTTTAAATCATCTGCTTCAAAGTTAATCGGAGAAAAAAAATTAAATCGAAAAACCCCTAAATTTTATCATATAAATTATTTTATCAAGGAGACTGTTCGTTTTATTAAGAAAATGTATACGACTAAAATTGTAGTCAATAATGTAACGAATCGAATGACATATGATAGATTTTTTTCCGATAAGAGGTTACAGAGATAATTGATTATTTCCTGTTTACTATGGCGAAGAGAGTCAGCCGCGTCAGGGCTGTTTCCCCTTCCATGGCGTCAAATCGAATCGTAAATACGTAACAATATACATCAATGGATTTGCAATGAGAGTGGCTACATTAATTATTTAGCTCATTTTTGCTTGCTTCGGAGAAAACAAAAAAATCAAATCGGAACCCCCCTAAACTTTTACAAATATATTATTTTATCAAGAAAACTGTCAGTTTTATTGGAAAAATGAGAAGTATTGATATTGTAGTCCATTATATAACAAAACGAATGACATGTAATAGAACTCTCTCCGATCAATGGTTACAGAGATATTTCATTTTCCGTGATTACCTTCATTTTTCATATTTTAGGAGGCTGGGGGTGAAAGCTCCAGGGGGATTTCTTGGGACTTTTGAGAGAATGACCCTCTAAAAGGGTTCTAACGATGGTGAGAAATTTAGCTTTTATTTAATTTTCGGATTGAAATTGCTAATTTGGACCTTTATTGACTGGGCTAGAAAGCGAGAGAGAAAGGTTGTTTTTGTGCGGGCGCTCTCTTATCTAGCAACTGTCAGATAATAGCCTGAAAGTTACGTTTAACTGTGCTTGTTTGAAATTGTATTTTACGTTGAGTTTACATTCATATAATATTGAAACGGTTAATAGTCGTGTTATATCATTGCATTTGTTTAAAAGTGTGTTGGAGACTGTGACTGCGCTATCGAAAATGTCTTGTAAAATATGTGCGAAATCGGTTCGTGATGCTAATAATGATTCGACCACCTGCAATGACTGTCATGCGAGTGTTCATGCCAAGTGCGTAAATCTCACAATGGACGATCTCAAGTACATGCATCAGAATAAGAAATTCTGGCGTTGTGACGATTGCTCCAAAGAACGGCGGCGTAGAAGCATAATAGCTCTTGAAACTACGGCGGCTGAGGGTGAGTTGAGCTTGCAGGACGTTGTTAGGTTGTTGAATAGCATACGTGAGGATCACAAAAGATTTGAAACCGATCTAGGTAACTCGATTGAGGCGTGTCATCAGGCAGTGAATCAATTATCAAAAGACTACAAATTCCAAAGTGAAAAATTGAACAAGTGTATCGGGGCTGTTGAATCGCTAAATGGGGAAATTGTTAGGTTGAGAAATGAAAATTCCACTCTTAGAGAGCAGGAAGAAGATCTCGAGCAATATTCCCGGATGCTTGAAGTGAAAGGAATTCCTCAAGAACCCAATGGAAATCTGGGGTCAATCATAAGCAAAATGAGTGAAGTCCTGGGTCACAAGTTGAGTACGGATGCTATCGATGTCTGCCACCGAGCGGGAAGGAGGATGACGTCGGAGGAGTGTAGGCTAACGTATCATCACGTGAGGGACCGGCGCCTATTCTCGTCAAATTCGTCAGGCGGACGGATAAGGAGGCGATTCTCAACAAGCGGAGAGTGAAAAGGGATTTCTCTACTAGACACATGAAATCTCCAGATGGATAAAAGCATATACATAAATGAATGTTTGTCACCGAGTCGGAAAAGGGTCTTCGCCGCTGCGAGAAATGCTTGGAAGGCAAAACAATTCAAGTATCTATGGATCAGAAACTGTAAAATACTGATGAGAAGGGATAGTCCTGTGATAGAATTAAAATCATGTGAGCAGCTACGAAACTTGTTTAGGGTAGGACTTTATGAAGACTAATAATGATGATTTGTCTAGTTGTTTTCATAATTGTTACTCATAAATATCTACTTCTATCTATCAATTAAATTCAATGGAGAGTACACTTAGTGAAATAGTAATTATTCATCAAAATATTCGTAGCATGCGGAGAAATTTTGATAACTTTCTTGCCAAATATAATTCAGTTGCAGTATAAACCATCTGTTATAATATTGACTGAAATATGGATAGAGGAGAGTGAAGCTAATTGCTACCAAATTGATGGCTATACTATGGTAGGTAATTACAATCATAATTATCGAGCCGGAGGTACTTTAGTTTATCTAAGTAGCGATGTAATCTGTGAGGCGAAAAATGTTGATCTATTATCAGCTGACTGTATTTACTGTCAATGCTCATGCCGAGGCTTATCTTTTTCGTTTCTATCTGTATATAGACTACATCTATATTCACCGGGACTATATATAAATGAGGTAAAGGAATTTCTGATAGAATTGACTGAGATTGGAAACTATTACAAACCTTTCTTTATTATTGGTGACATGAACATAAATCTATTATCTAATGAGAATGTTGTAGATGAATATAGAATAATAATTATGAGCTCCTTTGGTTTTGATTCATTGATAAATGAGCTTACTAGACTATTCAATAATACAGGATCGTGCATTGATCATGTTTTTGTCCAGTTCACTAAAAATAAATTCAATAACATAGTAAGGAATATCAAAACTGAAATTTCAAATTCAGATATAACCGATCATTCAATGATAAAGTTAAAAATACAATACGAAATGGCCGTTATGAATCAAAATACACCAAATGAAATACAGAGAAAAAGTAGGATAGATCACAGAAAGTTCAACAACTTATTATCAGCAACATTATGGAATTATGTTCTCGGAGAAACAGAGAATCGTAATGTTGAAACAGCATGGCAAAAATTCATTACATATTTACAGAAAACAATTAACGAAGCAATAACAACTCGACAAACTATAGGGAATAAAGAATTCAAACCTAGGTCAGAGTGGATCACTGAAAAATCAACTAAAAGAATACAATTTAAAAATTCTCTCTATAAGAAATATGAAGAGCAACCAAATAATGTCATAAATGAGGAAAAATATCTAAAATATAGGAATAAATTGAGAAACGAAATTCGTAACACAAAACAGGAATATTTTTCAAAGTCATTTGAATCCTGCAAAAACAATGCTAAGGAGCAATGGAGAATTGTAAATCGATTGCTAGGGAGGTGGGAAAAAGGTAAGGGAATTGAAAGAATAACTCTCCAAAATGGTGAAACAATAGATAATACTAAACATATAGCTGATAGCATGAATAACTACTTCCTCACTATTGTAGATAACAATAGATCCAAATTGGAAGATTGTTCACAAAATGAAGGTCTAGCTGATGTTTTTCCAATACAAAATCAAGTTAGATCAGTTTTTATTTACCCCGTAAATGAAGAATGAATGCGGAACATAGTAAAAGATCTAAAGATGAATACTGCTCCTGGAGTATGTGGCATCTCTACTCGAACAATAAAAGAAATCTCAGATCACATCCTAGATGTTCTCATTGAACTCTGCAATTTGAGATTACAAAAGGAAGTTTTCCCAGAGATATTGAAAAAATCCGTTGTAATCCCCATTCCCAAACGTGGCAGGAACACAAATATTGACAATTACAGACCAATTACACTTTTGTCAATATTTGCTAAAATGCTTGAGAGGGTGAGGTTTGTTATGAAAGTGCATACATCACAAATTTAAAGGCAATTATTGTAGCACAAAAGCATTTTATAAGATTAATCTGTGGCAGGCCAAGGACCGAGCACTCACTACCCTTTTTCAGGTCCCTTAATATACTAACGGTCAGACATTCTTTCTTTTTTAGAGCAGTTCTAGATACATTCATAAATGGAAATCAATTGATAACACAGCCTCATATCTCATATCACAATGTTCGATACAGAAACAGAGATCAATTATCAAGACCTAGGCTTGAACATAACAGACGATTTTTCAATTATGTAAGTTGTAAGATTTTTAACGCCTTGCAACCTGACTTACAAGAGTGCCAATATACCCGAGCGGCTAAGGCCAGATTGAACAAATTCATTGCTGAAATTGATGATATTCAATCATTTCTTTAAGAGTATTCCATAATCTAAGATCGATATTTACATGTTTGTATCAATTGTTATCATATGCTTGAAAACGTGAATTCTATATGTAATTTCATGTAATTATTGTGTCATAGCACCTTTAATTTACATGGCTTTTTCTGTTAACTGAATAATACTAATGATCACTCAGAATGTGCTGCCCGCACAAAAACCTGTTTAATTGCTTTATGATTTCATATTTTTTATGTTCAATATTTTTTACAATGTATGTTGATTGGTCGGATAAATATTATTATTATAATTATGTCTTCTGCGCTGACCAGTCAGCGAAGACAATTGGTACTATACAGCAAGATCCAAAAGTCGCGCACATGTGAATAAACCTTCCTGTAAGTAGTTTCCATTAGTCATGCTAGCTTTTGCAAAAAAACAACAAATGAAGTACCTATAAAAAATCTCGGGATTATTAAACTAGATACTAGCCACATTAAGAAAGACTTTGGTGTAACTGAGTTTACTGCTTTGTAAGCATGTCGTTTTCTCAAGAGCAACGACTTTTACCTTAAAGTGGGGTGAAGGTAGGGTAAAGTGGGTTAGATAAACCCATTTACTGTGAGGTTACCCTGTAGGAAGAGTTTGTAAAAACAGGCCATACAACCGGATGGACTGAAGATGAACATAACAGAAATCCACAACATCAATTTAAATGTCCTGAAAAAAGTGTCATCAAACATTGTTTTATCATGTTTGATGACACTTTTTTCAGGACATTTGAATTGTACATGCATACTGAAAAAGAGAGCCATTTTGAGCATTTGTTAAATGTAAGTAACTTGTGTATATAATGTTCTCATAATGAATAAAGTTAAGTAAAATACATTTTACCACTCCCTTACCCTATGATGTGTGTATTTTTGTGCGCGAATTTTCGATCACTTTGTATTTAAGTCTACAAGTTATTAGTTAGAGAGACCATAAAATCGGCAAAAATCAACCAGCCTCTGAGGGTGATTTAATAGTCTACAAGGCGTATAATAATGAGATTCAATTCGAACGCTTTCCACATACATCAGTTTGACTGCAATTTAATAGTTTGGTGAACAGTTCAATTTCAACATCAGCATCAATTGAATCGGGAGCATTGATGTTATTCATGAAGGATGCTAATAGTTCACAGTCAACTCCACTATAGTGATAGGGGTTAAAAAGAACCAATCATTGAATGTTAGTGTTGGCTGTGAATAAAATATTATACATACTAAATTCATTATTCATCTCAGAAGGGACTCATTTAAAACTAAAATTACTTTAAAAGTGATCGACTATTTTCCTGATTTGAATCTACAGAAAGATATACAGATAGACGATCCTACAGAATCTACAGATAGATGCTGTAAGGACGAAATTTATATCAAGAATGGAACTGGGCCGTATAAAGTTGAATTCTGTAATAATTTTAATGCATGCTATGTCGAAGTTGTGGAGGAGTCTGGTCAACTGGCAATGACCCAATTAATTATTGTCAAACAACCAAGTCGGCTTGGCTGACCCAAATAACATAGACCGCAATAATTAAGAACTACAATCTATTCTTAGATATGAACTGAGTGATATGCATAACTGGATGACTTGTACAGAATAGGAAAAAACTCATGTTTGCAGTCTAACAATTTAATTTCTTTATGATTATGTTCTCATAGCAATATATTATTGTTTTTTCCTCTTTTGTAATCGTGGATACGTGCCTCTTTGGCATGATCTCCCGAGCTCCAATCAACAAGGATGAAAAAAAATTAACTGCGGAGAACAAAAAATCAAATGAATTCATATTTTATACGAGCTCAAGGAGGAGTAGAATATTGAGCGTCTGCATTTCATCAATGAAGGCGGACATTCAAACAGTTGGATACCTTTCTGGATTGACATCCTAAATCAAGGATTTGTATATAAGACAATAATGAAAATAAT